>NW_025229981.1:15522-17445 GCF_018294505.1 Triticum aestivum | reverse complement strand
AGGAGAAGGTAGATCCGGTGAAAGCAAAGCGCACTATCGATCCCCTGAGGAAACCACCAAAGTCTCCACCGAGAACCAACTATGAGCGCATTACTGAAGAGACATATCTCGAAGCGGAGCGGCCGGGAAGTACTGTCAGTGATAAAAGGTTAAAAGAACGAGCAGCTGGGAAAAAATTGCCCAGCCCGGCAAACAAGCAAAGAAATCGTGCCCCCCGCTCAATGTGTCTAGCGGCGACATCGTCGCTAATGCTCCGTGGACGGTGGCCAGTTATGGCAATCTTGCAGATTACCTGCCTGACGATCAACTTCCTGATTTCTTGGAGGTGGACGAACACAGATACGAGTACGGGAAGCCTCTTGTCAAAGATGAAAAATCTCTAACAACGATGATGCGAAGATTCCATAATTGGTACATGAAAAGCTGCAGAGAGTCTGGGGGGACGAATGCTTTGTATCTGAATATTAAAGAGGAGCACAACCTCGTTGGAACTGATCTGTTGACTGTTCCATTTGAGGAGTTCTTCGAGTTCTTCAATCAAAAGGCCCTCGATAAATTAACGGCCTTTTGCTACTGTTTGTAAGTACTATTTCTGTCATTAAGTCTCTATATATAGCTCGGCTATTTCATTGCAAGTATTTATAATTAATTATCCTCACTATATTATGCAGATTGAAGATCGTCGAGTGCAAAAAACAAGAAATGTATGATATTGGGTTCATTAACACAAATATCATAGATGAAATTCGGGTTACAAAGCACGCCGAAGAGGCCGAGGCCAACTTGCTACAATCGCTGATAAAAAATCAAAACAAAGATTTAATACTCTTTCTTACAACTTCCAGTGAGTGTTACTGTCGTGTGCATATTCGGTTTCCCTTATTACTCGAGCGAGGTTATAGTAATGTAAGTGATGAGTTATGCATGCATGCGCAGATTCCACTATGTTCTTCTGGAGATTAAGCTTGAGCGGGGAGTAGTAAACGTCTTAGACACGAGACGAAAAGATCCCGAAACCTATGCGGACATGACTAATTTGCTCAACAGGTAAGTTCAATCGATCATTATCGCACCATATCCGCAACTTTTTGTTCATTTCCTGATATCTCAATTAATAATAATTACTTTCTTTGTCTTGCAGGGTTTGGAAACAGTTCACCGCAGAAGTTCCGGGACTGTCGAAGGAGCTGCGATATACATACCCGAAAGTAAGTACTACTAGCTAGCTAGTTGCGCGCATCTCCCGTTGATTCTATAGCTGTACTTTCATCAATTCCATTTATAATGCTTCATTATAAGTTTGTTTGACCTCTATTTCTCGTAAAGTGCTTGTGGCAGGAACAAGGGAATGATTTCTGTGGATACTACCTGTGCGAGTTCATCTACAATGCGACTTTGAAAAATAAGCGCGGCTACTCTAAAAGACAATATGAAGTGCGTAAGCAATAATATTCACAATTTCATTTTATTACACCATCATTTTTGTTGAGTTTCATTCATATATGTATTAAACCCCTTCTTGAAATTAGACGTGGCAGATGCGGGATGAACTCCTAGAACGAGATCGCATGAAAGCAATTCAAGAGGAATTGGCGGGATTATTTCTTGACCACGTCATCAATAAAGCCGGAGAATACCATGTGGAAGTTGATTTCAATTGCTAGGAGATTGTAAAAGATATGTAGCCAGTAGCGTCGGATAGATAATACGAAAACTTGTTGTTTGACCAACCTCTCGGAGAAGGAGAGGTCGATCGATCACTTCTCTCGGTATGCATGACGAACTTCTGTACTTAATGGTTCCCTTCATTTTCTCACTAGCTAGCGTGTCGAGGGCCTCTCTATGTACAGTACATAGCGTCGACCAAGCACGGACATAAGAGAGGACACTTCTCTCTATTAATTAGCTAGCTAACAGAATATA
>NW_025229981.1:5553-8209 GCF_018294505.1 Triticum aestivum | reverse complement strand
ACCGTTATGTTAAGCTCGTGATCAAGTTGGTTTATTCTTGTGAACCACCTTCTCTCCAAGAATCGGTGTTAGATATCCCTGAGCTAGTTGGTTAAGCTAAACAACAACTTGGAGAGTTGGAGGATAAAAGCTTGCCTGACTTAGTTCGTTCCAAAGGGATAATCTTGTGTAGTGTGTGTTGAAGAAAGATGATATCTTCATCGATTGGTCCCTATGATCAGTTGCTGGACCTATTGTCTTATCAATCCTTTGATTTGAGTGTGGGCTATCGTCAAATCAAATCAGTACCAACGATGTTCGTAATGTTGTCTTACTCGTGGTTGATCCCTCGAGCATACACCATTACATCTTTGGGTCTGACCAATGCTATCACCTGTTCACATAATTAGGGAATTCCATCTTCATGGGGAATCTGGATGAATTATTGTTGAGCCCATTGACAACATCCTTATCTCCTCCATGATTTTGTTGAACATTAAGCTAGTGTTGGAAACTTTTGAAAGCATTATCTTCATGCTAGCTCATGAAGTAATTGTTTGATGAAAGGAGTGACTTCCTCTTATACACGTGCATTTGGTGAAAGTTGCCGCCAAGAATTTGAGAAAGTTAACGTTGTTTCCTTTGGAATCATCCCAAATCAGTCATGCATACGTGCGAAGTATTCTGTGGTCTGGAGACTTGCAACCTTCATTCCATATGTGTCCCGAGCACACCAAGCCACTGATTTATTTGTTCAAGGAGAAGAAGTTCCTTCATAAGAGCTAATCATATGACTTATGCAAGGACTTCGTTATCCACGGTGATGGTTCCCAACCAGAACTCGGTAGTGTTTTATTGTAAGACTACCACGTGGTCATGCTTGTCTGGGACAACGTGTTCACATGTTTGTAGCAGAACCAGCTCATGTTTTGGAGCTTACTATCGTAGTTCATTCCCCGAGAATCTCGCAACGTCATCTCGTCGATTTGTGTTGCAAACTTTCGTTTTTCTTCCTAGACTCGATGAGTCTGGAATATCCTGACACCAACCAGATCTGAATCGCGGGCAGATGTGATGGTTGGAACATTTCCCAAGAACTATAATATTGGTCCCTCGATAGCTGGTAAAGTGGATGTCGTGGCCAACACCACCCAGCCGAAAGACCTATTATTACAGTATCTTGATCAAAGAAGCTGGCCACCTCCCCATAAGGATTTCGCAGGATTTACCTCCGTAGTTATTCCTTATGGATTCTATTGCTCCCGAAGTCCAACCTCTACTTGATGTTCTAGTTAGCAAACCATATCTAAGAATGGGTTACACTAGCACGTCAAGGAGAACATTAGAAGCGGAGCGCTAAATGTCTCTCGGTCGATCATCCAGATTTTGTTCCCTTGTCCTTGCTAGGGTGAAATCTGAGAAAGTATTATCTTCCTTTGCATTTGCATCATCCATCATCATTCATCGTGGTAGCAAGATGTGTTGCCAGGATCCTTGACACGGATGTTGGTAAAACCTTGATGATTGTGGAAATGCTCAAGTTCTTGAGGGCACGCACAAGCGCTACGTGTTATCATCGGCTCTAATTGGGATGCTCTCAGTTCCCTCGGCAATGCTGTGACCTTCTCAACAGTGGATTCACTCTCTATTGTTGGGTTCTCCCCAGTTACTAGAATCATTCCCATCATTTGCATTTTGTTCCCAGCTTGCACCGCCAATGTGTCATTCTACCATGGGTCTCTTCCATCTCCGGTGATAAGCAAATTCATCCATTACGTTGTCTTCAACAAGGTAATCCACATCATCCAAGTCCGAGTATGCCATTCTACCGACCCCCTCCAAATGATCGCTTGTGATTGCCTTGGGCTGATATAGAGAGTCTCAATGATCTCTATATCAAAGGTAATTCTTTTTGCCACTTAAGGAAATAATCTATGAATCACCCTCCTCCAGGATGTTTCGTCGTGGTTTCATGGCAACTTAACTCCTCGCTACGTTGACGATCGTTTACCACCTTCTTAAGTGTGGAATTATTGTCCACCTAGTGAACCTCCGTCATCCGTTTCTTCCACCCCTCTTGATGTGTATTTCGTCTCTCAGCTTGAGAGATATTTCCATGTCTCAAACCATGAGTTGATCCTAAGTTGTTCGATCTTCGAGGAGACCGACCCTTCTAGAGTCTCCTTCCCCTCTCGTTGTCATGACAGTTGGAGTTCTCAGAGGAAGACGTCGAGACAAAGATGGTGATCGAATCAACGTTCCTGTGAAGTGCAACCTGGATCGTGAAGATTGTACTAGTTTGCGTTTCCCCTTCATCCTACCCTACGCTTGAATCTCGAGACGAGATTCTTGTTTAGTGGGGGTGAGTTGTCACATCCCTAGCTTCAGGCATTGCTCTAGGTTAGCTTCATGTGTGCATCATGTCTATATTTTTGAAACTTGAATTGAGGAATTTTCAAAGCCTCAGAAGACCTCTAAAAATAACCAACATTTAAATTTCATCAAATGAGTCCAAGAAAATGCTCATGTTGCCCTCTGAAAATATTGGACAGAGATAAAAATCAAAACAATATTTTTAGGAGCTCATGGACATTTATTTTGGCCATTTGGATTAATTCGATAAATATTTGCATTGGAAAGATATTTCTATATATATGAAATATGGTCCAAAAATTGT
>NW_025229981.1:0-1624 GCF_018294505.1 Triticum aestivum | reverse complement strand
TGCTAGCCCAGTGCTACAGCCTGGTTTCACTCGCTGATGACCGACACGTTCGATGCTGGGTCATGGATGCCTGTCCCTGTATGTCTGTGCCACTTTGGGTTTACGACTAGCCATGTCAGCCCGGGCTTTTTATCATATGGATGCTAGCGACACTGTCATATACGTGTGCCAAAAGGCGCAAACGGTCCCGGGCTAAGGTAAGGCGACACCCGTGGAATACCGTGCGTGAGGCCGCAAAGTGATATGAGGTGTTACATGCTAGATCGATGTGGCATTGAGTCGGGGTCCTGACAATTAAATCCCTCGCGACGAGATCTTTGAAACTAGATCTCATATCAATATATTTCGACGAATTTTTTTTTCGGTTAAAAATTGCCATGTCTATTGCACATGAATTGCCATGATGTTTACACTGAAGTTGCCATGATATGTTTCAGCTATTTTCTTCTACATTTAAAAGTAAATTTTAACATATTATAAAATGAGGAATTAAGAAACTAGACTTGCCATGCACCAAAAATGAAAATTCCCATGATACATGCACTTTAAATTGCCATGGTTCATACAAAAAAATATTTTCATGGTCAAAGTACTAGAATTGACATAGTCGAAAAACTAAAATTGTCATGATCTACAAAGTAAAATTGCCACATGGCAACTACAGTGTAAACATCATGGCATCTTTTGGGCAAAAAAAATTCGTCGAAACATATCAACATGGGATCTAGTTTTGAAGATCTCGTCGAGACGGATTTAATGGTGAAAACAGATTTTTAGTCCGCTTTTTTAATTAGGAGATAAAACATTTTTAAGCCGGAAACCAAAAAAAATTCTGCTAATGTCATCTATTCATACTTGGCAAAATGAGTGGTGTTAGAGGCGTGTGGGCGATGTGCAAATGCCCATACGTGCAGGCGTTAGTTTTTATGATAATCAAAAGGTGATCGTTTCTTCTTCCTAAAAATTCGTCCGTTTCGTACATCCAACAAATTATTGTCCGTTGTATGTCAGAATTGAAAGATAGATGCGCTACTATTGGGCCTGATGGGCCGTCAGCCATGTCCTTGTTTTCCAAAGAAAAAAATAGTTAGCTTATAGAAAAATAAAATTCTAATAAAACCCAGAGTCTAACCCTGGTGTCTGGACCAAGCTGCGAACTACGAACCATCTCATCTATCCAATGTTCATGTACAAAGATAGGAATTGTATTTCCTATAAGCTACCAACCGAGCAATGATACCTCACATTATTAGTCCCACATCGCTCCTTCAAAGCAATTTTTGTCAATTTCTATACAATAGAGACTGTTGGTTAATACCTTGATGTTGCTACCTATTAGTGTGCTTAATTATGAAGAAAATCAATTGCTTCGTTTATCAAAGTAGCTACAAGGCATTTTTCTTGAAGGGTCTACATGACATTGTCCTTTTGAGGTCAGATTTCTCCTTCTCTGCGGAAAGTAACCATAAATTTCTCCTTCCTTAACATACTTCTCTTTCTTTGCAGAAAGTAACCTCCCTGTGGTAAGACTTTGTTTTCTTTTCCTTGACGGACAAATACAACTATTTGGAAATAGCAAGTTCTTTGTTAACATAGGTAAACAGCCCGCAACATGCCAAATATG
>NW_025229980.1:0-17449 GCF_018294505.1 Triticum aestivum | reverse complement strand
TCGGAGTTCTGATGGGATCCGGTGCTTTAGTGCTGGTATGATCGCATCCGACATGTTTCCCCGTCTTCGTCCCTTATGCTTGCCACTCCCAGGTCCGCTCCAAAGACGATTCTACATTCTCACTACCATTACAACCGTTCCCTAACAATGGATAATGTCCTATACTACTTACTCTCCCGCTCAATCACGGAGACGAGTTTTTCACGGTTTCCACCCCTCCCTCCATACCGCAGCAACACGAGTTTTTTCCACCCCTTTCAGAACGCGCTCTTCGCGCCACAAAGCCGCCCCAAGACGCGCGAGCAATGAGCATCGAGCTTAAACATATCGCAAACGTCAAACATAATATAACGGGATTAATATATATCGCGCACGTGCGACATGTTTGTCACAAGGCGCAAAAACTAATTATAAAAGGAATGCAACACGAGGACTTCCCAGGAGGTCACCCATCCTAGTACTACTCTCGCCCAAGCACGCTTAACTTCGGAGTTCTGATGGGATCCGGTGCTTTAGTGCTGGTATGATCGCATCCGACATGTTTCCCCGTCTTCGTCCCTTATGCTTGCCACTCCCAGGTCCGCTCCAAAGACGATTCTACATTCTCACTATCATTACAACCGTTCCCTAACAATGGATAATGTCCTATACTACTTACTCTCCCGCTCAATCACGGAGACGAGTTTTCCACGGTTTCCACCCCTCCCTCCATACCGCAGCAACACGAGTTTTTTCCACCCCTTTCAGAACGCGCTCTTCGCGCCACAAAGCCGCCCCAAGACGCGCGAGCAATGAGCATCGAGCTTAAACATATCGCCAACGTCAAACATAATATAACGGGATTAATACATATCGCGCACGTGCGACATGTTTGTCACAAGGCGCAAAAAATAATTATAAAAGGAATGCAACACGAGGACTTCCCAGGAGGTCACCCATCCTAGTACTACTCTCGCCCAAGCACGCTTAACTTCGGAGTTCTGATGGGATCCGGTGCTTTAGTGCTGGTATGATCGCATCCGACATGTTTCCCCGTCTTCGTCCCTTATGCTTGCCACTCCCAGGTCCGCTCCAAAGACGATTCTACATTCTCACTACCATTACAACCGTTCCCTAACAATGGATAATGTCCTATACTACTTACTCTCCCGCTCAATCACGGAGACGAGTTTTCCACGGTTTCCACCCCTCCCTCCATACCGCAGCAACACGAGTTTTTTCCACCCCTTTCCGAACGCGCTCTTCGCGCCACAAAGCCGCCCCAAGACGCGCGAGCAATGAGCATCGAGCTTAAACATATCGCAAACGTCAAACATAATATAACGGGATTAATATATATCGCGCACGTGCGACATGTTTGTCACAAGGCGCAAAAAATAATTATAAAAGGAATGCAACACGAGGACTTCCCAGGAGGTCACCCATCCTAGTACTACTCTCGCCCAAGCACGCTTAACTTCGGAGTTCTGATGGGATCCGGTGCTTTAGTGCTGGTATGATCGCATCCGACATGTTTCCCCGTCTTCGTCCCTTATGCTTGCCACTCCCAGGTCCGCTCCAAAGATGATTCTACATTCTCACTACCATTACAACCGTTCCCTAACAATGGATAATGTCCTATACTACTTACTCTCCCGCTCAATCACGGAGACGAGTTTTCCACGGTTTCCACCCCTCCCTCCATACCGCAGCAACACGAGTTTTTTCCACCCCTTTCAGAACGCGCTCTTCGCGCCACAAAGCCGTCCCAAGACGCGCGAGCAATGAGCATCGAGCTTAAACATATCGCAAACGTCAAACATAATATAACGGGATTAATATATATCGCGCACGTGCGACATGTTTGTCACAAGGCGCAAAAAATAATTATAAAAGGAATGCAACACGAGGACTTCCCAGGAGGTCACCCATCCTAGTACTACTCTCGCCAAAGCACGCTTAACTTCGGAGTTCTGATGGGATCCGGTGCTTTAGTGCTGGTATGATCGCATCCGACATGTTTCCCCGTCTTCGTCCCTTATGCTTGCCACTCCCAGGTCCGCTCCAAAGACGATTCTACATTCTCACTACCATTACAACCGTTCCCTAACAATGGATAATGTCCTATACTACTTACTCTCCCGCTCAATCACGGAGACGAGTTTTCCACGGTTTCCACCCCTCCCTCCATACCGCAGCAACACGAGTTTTTTCCACCCCTTTCAGAACGCGCTCTTCGCGCCACAAAGCCGCCCCAAGACGCGCGAGCAATGAGCATCGAGCTTAAACATATCGCAAACGTCAAACATAATATAACGGGATTAATATATATCGCACACGTGCGACATGTTTGTCACAAGGCGCAAAAAATAATTATAAAAGCAATGCAACACGAGGACTTCCCAGGAGGTCACCCATCCTAGTACTACTCTCGCCCAAGCACGCTTAACTTCGGAGTTCTGATGGGATCCGATGCTTTAGTGCTGGTATGATCGCATCCGACATGTTTCCCCGTCTTCGTCCCTTATGCTTGCCACTCCCAGGTCCGCTCCAAAGACGATTCTACATTCTCACTACCATTACAACCGTTCCCTAACAATGGATAATGTCCTATACTACTTACTCTCCCGCTCAATCACGGAGACGAGTTTTCCACGGTTTCCACCCCTCCCTCCATACCGCAGCAACACGAGTTTTTTCCACCCCTTTCAGAACGCGCTCTTCGCGCCACAAAGCCGCCCCAAGACGCGCGAGCAATGAGCATCGAGCTTAAACATATCGCAAACGTCAAACATAATATAACGTGATTAATATATATCGCGCACGTGCGACATGTTTGTCACAAGGCGCAAAAAATAATTATAAAAGGAATGCAACACGAGGACTTCCCAGGAGGTCACCCATCCTAGTACTACTCTCGCCCAAGCACGCTTAACTTCGGAGTTCTGATGGGATCCGGTGCTTTAGTGCTGGTATGATCGCATCCGACATGTTTCCCCGTCTTCGTCGCTTATGCTTGCCACTCCCAGGTCCGCTCCAAAGACGATTCTACATTCTCACTACCATTACAACCGTTCCCTAACAATGGATAATGTCCTATACTACTTACTCTCCCGCTCAATCACGGAGACGAGTTTTCCACGGTTTCCACCCCTCCCTCCATACCGCAGCAACACGAGTTTTTTCCACCCCTTTCAGAACGCGCTCTTCGCGCCACAAAGCCGCCCCAAGACGCGCGAGCAATGAGCATCGAGCTTAAACATATCGCAAACGTCAAACATAATATAACGGGATTAATATATATCGCGCACGTGCGACATGTTTGTCACAAGGCGCAAAAAATAATTATAAAAGGAATGCAACACGAGGACTTCCCAGGAGGTCACCCATCCTAGTACTACTCTCGCCCAAGCACGCTTAACTTCGGAGTTCTGATGGGATCCGGTGCTTTAGTGCTGGTATGATCGCATCCGACATGTTTCCCCGTCTTCGTCCCTTATGCTTGCCACTCCCAGGTCCGCTCCAAAGACGATTCTACATTCTCACTACCATTACAACCTTTTCCTAAAATTTGGATAATGTCCTATACTACTTACTCTCCCGCTCAATCACGGAGACGAGTTTTCCACGGTTTCCACCCCTCCCTCCATACCGCAGCAACACGAGTTTTTTCCACCCCTTTCAGAACGCGCTCTTCGCGCCACAAAGCCGCCCCAAGACGCGCGAGCAATGAGCATCGAGCTTAAACATATCGCAAACGTCAAACATAGTATAACGGGATTAATATATATCGCGCACGTGCGACATGTTTGTCACAAGGCGCAAAAAATAATTATAAAAGGAATGCAACACGATGACTTCCCAGGAGGTCACCCATCCTAGTACTACTCTCGCCCAAGCACGCTTAACTTCGGAGTTCTGATGGGATCCGGTGCTTTAGTGCTGGTATGATCGCATCCGACATGTTTCCCCGTCTTCGTCCCTTATGCTTGCCACTCCCAGGTCCGCTCCAAAGACGATTCTACATTCTCACTACCATTACAACCTTTCCCTAAAATTTGGATAATGTCCTATACTACTTACTCTCCCGCTCAATCACGGAGACGAGTTTTCCACGGTTTCCACCCCTCCCTCCATATCGCAGCAACACGAGTTTTTTCCACCCCTTTCAGAACGCGCTCTTCGCGCCACAAAGCCGCCCCAAGACGCGCGAGCAATGAGCATCGAGCTTAAACATATCGCAAACGTCAAACATAATATAACGGGATTAATATATATCGCGCACGTGCGACATGTTTGTCACAAGGCGCAAAAAATAATTATAAAAGGAATGCAACACGAGGACTTCCCAGGAGGTCACCCATCCTAGTACTACTCTCGCCCAAGCACGCTTAACTTCGGAGTTCTGATGGGATCCGATGCTTTAGTGCTGGTATGATCGCATCCGACATGTTTCCCCGTCTTCGTCCCTTATGCTTGCCACTCCCAGGTCCGCTCCAAAGACGATTCTACATTCTCACTACCATTACAACCGTTCCCTAACAATGGATAATGTCCTATACTACTTACTCTCCCGCTCAATCACGGAGACGAGTTTTCCACGGTTTCCACCCCTCCCTTCATACCGCAGCAACACGAGTTTTTTCCACCCCTTTCAGAACGCGCTCTTCGCGCCACAAAGCCGCCCCAAGACGCGCGAGCAATGAGCATCGAGCTTAAACATATCGCAAACGTCAAACATAATATAACGGGATTAATATATATCGCGCACGTGCGACATGTTTGTCACAAGGCGCAAAAAATAATTATAAAAGGAATGCAACACGAGGACTTCCCAGGAGGTCACCCATCCTAGTACTACTCTCGCCCAAGCACGCATAACTTCGGAGTTCTGATGGGATCCGGTGCTTTAGTGCTGGTATGATCGCATCCGACATGTTTCCCCGTCTTCGTCCCTTATGCTTGCCACTCCCAGGTCCGCTCCAAAGACGATTCTACATTCTCACTACCATTACAACCGTTCCCTAACAATGGATAATGTCCTATACTACTTACTCTCCCGCTCAATCACGGAGACGAGTTTTCCACGGTTTCCACCCCTCCCTCCATATCGCAGCAACACGAGTTTTTTCCACCCCTTTCAGAACGCGCTCTTCGCGCCACAAAGCCGCCCCAAGACGCGCGAGCAATGAGCATCGAGCTTCAACATATCGCAAACGTCAAACATAATATAACGGGATTAATATATATCGCGCACGTGCGACATGTTTCTCACAAGGCGCAAAAAATAATTATAAAAGGAATGCAACACGAGGACTTCCCAGGAGGTCACCCATCCTAGTACTACTCTCGCCCAAGCACGCTTAACTTCGGAGTTCTGATGGGATCCAGTGCTTTAGTGCTGGTATGATCGCATCCAACATGTTTCCCCGTCTTCGTCCCTTATGCTTGCCACTCCCAGGTCCGCTCCAAAGACGATTCTACATTCTCACTACCATTACAACCGTTCCCTAACAATGGATAATGTCCTATACTACTTACTCTCCCGCTCAATCACGGAGACGAGTTTTCCACGGTTTCCACCCCTCCCTCCATACCGCAGCAACACGAGTTTTTTCCACCCCTTTCAGAACGCGCTCTTCGCGCCACAAAGCCGCCCCAAGACGCGCGAGCAATGAGCATCGAGCTTAAACATATCGCAAACGTCAAACATAATATAACTGGATTAATATATATCGCGCACGTGCGACATGTTTCTCACAAGGCGCAAAAAATAATTATAAAAGGAATGCAACACGAGGACTTCCCAGGAGATCACCCATCCTAGTACTACTCTCGCCCAAGCACGCTTAACTTCGGAGTTCTGATGGGATCCGGTGCTTTAGTGCTGGTATGATCGCATCCGACATGTTTCCCCGTCTTCGTCCCTTATGCTTGCCACTCCCAGGTCCGCTCCAAAGACGATTCTACATTCTCACTACCATTACAACCGTTCCCTAACAATGGATAATGTCCTATACTACTTACTCTCCCGCTCAATCACGGAGACGAGTTTTCCACGGTTTCCACCCCTCCCTCCATACCGCAGCAACACGAGTTTTTTCCACCCCTTTCAGAACGCGCTCTTCGCGCCACAAAGCCGCCCCAAGACGCGCGAGCAATGAGCATCGAGCTTAAACATATCGCAAACGTCAAACATAATATAACGGGATTAATATATATCGCGCACGTGCGACATGTTTGTCACAAGGCGCAAAAAATAATTATAAAAGGAATGCAACACGAGGACTTCCCAGGAGGTCACCCATCCTAGTACTACTCTCGCCCAAGCACGCTTAACTTCGGAGTTCTGATGGGATCCGGTGCTTTAGTGCTGGTATGATCGCATCCGACATGTTTCCCCGTCTTCGTCCCTTATGCTTGTCACTCCCAGGTCCGCTCCAAAGACGATTCTACATTCTCACTACCATTACAACCGTTCCCTAACAATGGATAATGTCCTATACTACTTACTCTCCCGCTCAATCACGGAGACGAGTTTTCCACGGTTTCCACCCCTCCCTCCATTCCGCAGCAACACGAGTTTTTTCCACCCCTTTCAGAACGCGCTCTTCGCGCCACAAAGCCGCCCCAAGACGCGCGAGCAATGAGCATCGAGCTTAAACATATCGCAAACGTCAAACATAATATAACGGGATTAATATATATCGCGCACGTGCGACATGTTTGTCACAAGGCGCAAAAAATAATTATAAAAGGAATGCAACACGAGGACTTCCCAGGAGGTCACCCATCCTAGTACTACTCTCGCCCAAGCACGCTTAACTTCGGAGTTCTGATGGGATCCGGTGCTTTAGTGCTGGTATGATCGCATCCGACATGTTTCCCCGTCTTCGTCCCTTATGCTTGCCACTCCCAGGTCCGCTCCAAAGACGATTCTACATTCTCACTACCATTACAACCGTTCCCTAACAATGGATAATGTCCTACACTACTTACTCTCCCGCTCAATCACGGAGACGAGTTTTCCATGGTTTCCACCCCTCCCTCCATACCGCAGCAACACGAGTTTTTTCCACCCCTTTCAGAACGCGCTCTTCGCGCCACAAAGCCGCCCCAAGACGCGCGAGCAATGAGCATCGAGCTTAAACATATCGCAAACGTCAAACATAATATAACGGGATTAATATATATCGCGCACGTGCGACATGTTTGTCACAAGGCGCAAAAAATAATTATAAAAGGAATGCAACACGAGGACTTCCCAGGAGGTCACCCATCCTAGTACTACTCTCGCCCAAGCACGCTTAACTTCGGAGTTCTGATGGGATCCGGTGCTTTAGTGCTGGTATGATCGCATCCGACATGTTTCCCCGTCTTCGTCCCTTATGCTTTCCACTCCCAGGTCCGCTCCAAAGACGATTCTACATTCTCACTACCATTACAACCGTTCCCTAACAATGGATAATGTCCTATACTACTTACTCTCCCGCTCAATCACGGAGACGAGTTTTCCACGGTTTCCACCCCTCCCTCCATACCGCAGCAACACGAGTTTTTTCCACCCCTTTCAGAACGCGCTCTTCGCGCCACAAAGCCGCCCCAAGACGCGCGAGCAATGAGCATCGAGCTTAAACATATCGCAAACGTCAAACATAATATAACGGGATTAATATATATCGCGCACGTGCGACATGTTTGTCACAAGGCGCAAAAAATAATTATAAAAGGAATGCAACACGAGGACTTCCCAAGAGGTCACCCATCCTAGTACTACTCTCGCCCAAGCACGCTTAACTTCGGGGTTCTGATGGGATCCGGTGCTTTAGTGCTGGTATGATCGCATCCGACATGTTTCCCCGTCTTCGTCCCTTATGCTTGCCACTCCCAGGTCCGCTCCAAAGACGATTCTACATTCTCACTACCATTACAACCGTTCCCTAACAATGGATAATGTCCTATACTACTTACTCTCCCGCTCAATCACGGAGACGAGTTTTCCACGGTTTCCACCCCTCCCTCCATACCGCAGCAACACGAGTTTTTTCCACCCCTTTCAGAACGCGCTCTTCGCGCCACAAAGCCGCCCCAAGACGCGCGAGCAATGAGCATCGAGCTTAAACATATCGCAAACGTCAAACATAATATAACGGGATTAATATATATCGCGCACGTGCGACATGTTTGTCACAAGGCGCAAAAAATAATTATAAAAGGAATGCAACACGAGGACTTCCCAGGAGGTCACCCATCCTAGTACTACTCTCGCCCAAGCACGCTTAACTTCGGAGTTCTCATGGGATCCGGTGCTTTAGTGCTGGTATGATCGCATCCGACATGTTTCCCCGTCTTCGTCCCTTATGCTTGCCACTCCCAGGTCCGCTCCAAAGACGATTCTACATTCTCACTACCATTACAACCGTTCCCTAACAATGGATAATGTCATATACTACTTACTCTCCCGCTCAATCACGGAGACGAGTTTCCCACGGTTTCCACCCCTCCCTCCATACCGCAGCAACACGAGTTTTTTCCACCCCTTTCAGAACGCGCTCTTCGCGCCACAAAGCCGCCCCAAGACGCGCGAGCAATGAGCATCGAGCTTAAACATATCGCAAACGTCAAACATAATATAACGGGATTAATATATATCGCGCACGTGCGACATGTTTGTCACAAGGCGCAAAAAATAATTATAAAAGGAATGCAACACGAGGACTTCCCAGGAGGTCACCCATCCTAGTACTACTCTCGCCCAAGCACGCTTAACTTCGGAGTTCTGATGGGATCCGGTGCTTTAGTGCTGGTATGATCGCATCCGACATGTTTCCCCGTCTTCGTCCCTTATGCTTGCCACTCCCAGGTCCGCTCCAAAGACGATTCTACATTCTCACTACCATTACAACCGTTCCCTAACAATGGATAATGTCCTATACTACTTACTCTCCCGCTCAATCACGGAGACGAGTTTTCCACGGTTTCCACCCCTCCCTCCATACCGCAGCAACACGAGTTTTTTCCACCCCTTTCAGAACGCGCTCTTCGCGCCACAAAGCCGCCCCAAGACGCGCGAGCAATGAGCATCGAGCTTAAACATATCGCAAACGTCAAGCATAATATAACGGGATTAATCTATATCGCGCACGTGCGACATGTTTGTCACAAGGCGCAAAAAATAATTATAAAAGGAATGCAACACGAGGACTTCCCAGGAGGTCACCCATCCTAGTACTACTCTCGCCCAAGCACGCTTAACTTCGGAGTTCTGATGGGATCCGGTGCTTTAGTGCTGGTATGATCGCATCCGACATGTTTCCCCGTCTTCGTCCCTTATGCTTGCCACTCCCAGGTCCGCTCCAAAGACGATTCTACATTCTCACTACCATTACAACCGTTCCCTAACAATGGATAATGTCCTATACTACTTACTCTCCCGCTCAATCACGGAGACGAGTTTTCCACGGTTTCCACCCCTCCCTCCATACCGCAGCAACACGAGTTTTTTCCACCCCTTTCAGAACGCGCTCTTCGCGCCACAAAGCCGCCCCAAGACGCGCGAGCAATGAGCATCGAGTTTAAACATATCGCAAACGTCAAACATAATATAACAGGATTAATATATATCGCACACGTGCGACATGTTTCTCACAAGGCGCAAAAAATAATTATAAAAGGAATGCAACACGAGGACTTCCCAGGAGGTCACCCATCCTAGTACTACTCTCGCCCAAGCACGCTTAACTTCGGAGTTCTGATGGGATCCGGTGCTTTAGTGCTGGTATGATCGCATCCGACATGTTTCCCCGTCTTCGTCCCTTATGCTTGCCACTCCCAGGTCCGCTCCAAAGACGATTCTACATTCTCACTACCATTACAACCGTTCCTTAACAATGGATAATGTCCTATACTACTTACTCTCCCGCTCAATCACGGAGACGAGTTTTCCACGGTTTCCACCCCTCCCTCCATACCGCAGCAACACGAGTTTTTTCCACCCCTTTCAGAACGCGCTCTTCGCGCCACAAAGCCGCCCCAAGACGCGCGAGCAATGAGCATCGAGCTTAAACATATCGCAAACGTCAAACATAATATAACGGGATTAATATATATCGCGCACGTGCGACATGTTTGTCACAAGGCGCAAAAAATAATTATAAAAGGAATGCAACACGAGGACTTCCCAGGAGGTCACTCATCCTAGTACTACTCTCGCCCAAGCACGCTTAACTTCGGAGTTCTGATGGGATCCGGTGCTTTAGTGCTGGTATGATCGCATCCGACATGTTTCCCCGTCTTCGTCCCTTATGCTTGCCACTCCCAGTTCCGCTCCAAAGACGATTCTACATTCTCACTACCATTACAACCGTTCCCTAACAATGGATAATGTCCTATACTACTTACTCTCCCGCTCAATCACGGAGACGAGTTTTCCACGGTTTCCATCCCTCCCTCCATACCGCAGCAACACGAGTTTTTTCCACCCCTTTCAGAACGCGCTCTTCGCGCCACAAAGCCGCCCCAAGACGCGCGAGCAATGAGCATCGAGCTTAAACATATCGCAAACGTCAAACATAATATAACGGGATTAATATATATCGCGCACGTGCGACATGTTTCTCACAAGGCGCAAAAAATAATTATAAAAGGAATGCAACACGAGGACTTCCCAGGAGGTCACCCATCCTAGTACTACTCTCGCCCAAGCACGCTTAACTTCGGAGTTCTGATGGGATCCGCTGCTTTAGTGCTGGTATGATCGCATCCGACATGTTTCCCCGTCTTCGTCCCTTATGCTTGCCACTCCCAGGTCCGCTCCAAAGGCGATTCTACATTCTCACTACCATTACAACCGTTCCCTAACAATGGATAATGTCCTATACTACTTACTCTCCCGCTCAATCACGGAGACGAGTTTTCCACGGTTTCCACCCCTCCCTCCATACCGCAGCAACACGAGTTTTTTCCACCCCTTTCAGAACGCGCTCTTCGCGCCACAAAGCCGCCCCAAGACGCTCGAGCAATGAGCATCGAGCTTAAACATATCGCAAACGTCAAACATAATATAACGGGATTAATATATATCGCGCACGTGCGACATGTTTGTCACAAGGCGCAAAAAATAATTATAAAAGGAATGCAACACGAGGACTTCCCAGGAGGTCACCCATCCTAGTACTACTCTCGCCCAAGCACGCTTAACTTCGGAGTTCTGATGGGATCCGGTGCTTTAGTGCTGGTATGATCGCATCCGACATGTTTCCCCGTCTTCGTCCCTTATGCTTGCCACTCCCAGGTCCGCTCCAAAGACGATTCTACATTCTCACTACCATTACAACCGTTCCCTAACAATGGATAATGTCCTATACTACTTACTCTCCCGCTCAATCACGGAGACGAGTTTTCCACGGTTTCCACCCCTCCCTCCATACCGCAGCAACACGAGTTTTTTCCACCCCTTTCAGAACGCGCTCTTCGCGCCACAAAGCCGCCCCAAGACGCGCGAGCAATGAGCATCGAGCTTAAACATATCGCAAACGTCAAACATAATATAACGGGATTAATATATATCGCGCACGTGCGACATGTTTGTCACAAGGCGCAAAAAATAATTATAAAAGGAATGCAACACGAGGACTTCCCAGGAGGTCACCCGTCCTAGTACTACTCTCGCCCAAGCACGCTTAACTTCGGAGTTCTGATGGGATCCGGTGCTTTAGTGCTGGTATGATCGCATCCGACATGTTTCCCCGTCTTCGTCCCTTATGCTTGCCACTCCCAGGTCCGCTCCAAAGACGATTCTACATTCTCACTACCATTACAACCGTTCCGTAACAATGGATAATGTCCTATACTACTTACTCTCCCGCTCAATCACGGAGACGAGTTTTCCACGGTTTCCACCCCTCCCTCCATACCGCAGCAACACGAGTTTTTTCCACCCCTTTCAGAACGCGCTCTTCGCGCCACAAAGCCGCCCCAAGACGCGCGAGCAATGAGCATCGAGCTTAAACATATCGCAAACGTCAAACATAATATAACGGGATTAATATATATCGCGCACGTGCGACATGTTTCTCACAAGGCGCAAAAAATAATTATAAAAGGAATGCAACACGAGGACTTCCCAGGAGGTCACCCATCCTAGTACTACTCTTGCCCAAGCACGCTTAACTTCGGAGTTCTGATGGGATCCGGTGCTTTAGTGCTGGTATGATCGCATCCGACATGTTTCCCCGTCTTCGTCCCTTATGCTTGCCACTCCCAGGTCCGCTCCAAAGACGATTCTACATTCTCACTACCATTACAACCGTTCCCTAACAATGGATAATGTCCTATACTACTTACTCTCCCGCTCAATCACGGAGACGAGTTTTCCACGGTTTTCACCCCTCCCTCCATACCGCAGCAACACGAGTTTTTTCCACCCCTTTCAGAACGCGCTCTTCGCGCCACAAAGCCGCCCCAAGACGCGCGAGCAATGAGCATCGAGCTTAAACATATCGCAAACGTCAAACATAATATAACGGGATTAATATATATCGCGCACGTGCGACATGTTTGTCACAAGGCGCAAAAAATAATTATAAAAGGAATGCAACACGAGGACTTCCCAGGAGGTCACCCATCCTAGTACTACTCTCGCCCAAGCACGCTTAACTTCGGAGTTCTGATGGGATCCGGTGCTTTAGTGCTGGTATGATCGCATCCGACATGTTTCCCCGTCTTCGTCCCTTATGCTTGCCACTCTCAGGTCCGCTCCAAAGACGATTCTACATTCTCACTACCATTACAACCGTTCCCTAACAATGGATAATGTCCTATACTACTTACTCTCCCGCTCAATCACGGAGACGAGTTTTCCACGGTTTCCACCCCTCCCTCCATACCGCAGCAACACGAGTTTTTTCCACCCCTTTCAGAACGCGCTCTTCGCGCCACAAAGCCGCCCCAAGACGCGCGAGCAATGAGCATCGAGCTTAAACATATCGCAAACGTCAAACATAATATAACGGGATTAATATATATCGCGCACGTGCGACATGTTTGTCACAAGGCGCAAAAAATAATTATAAAAGGAATGCAACACGAGGACTTCCCAGGAGTTCACCCATCCTAGTACTACTCTCGCCCAAGCACGCTTAACTTCGGAGTTCTGATGGGATCCGGTGCTTTAGTGCTGGTATGATCGCATCCGACATGTTTCCCCGTCTTCGTCCCTTATGCTTGCCACTCCCAGGTCCGCTCCAAAGACGATTCTACATTCTCACTACCATTACAACCGTTCCCTAACAATGGATAATGTCCTATACTACTTACTCTCCCGCTCAATCACGGAGACGAGTTTTCCACGGTTTCCACCCCTCCCTCCATACCGCAGCAACACGAGTTTTTTCCACCCCTTTCAGAACGCGCTCTTCCCGCCACAAAGCCGCCCCAAGACGCGCGAGCAATGAGCATCGAGCTTAAACATATCGCAAACGTCAAACATAATATAACGGGATTAATATATATCGCGCACGTGCGACATGTTTGTCACAAGGCGCAAAAAATAATTATAAAAGGAATGCAACACGAGGACTTCCCAGGAGGTCACCCATCCTAGTACTACTCTCGCCCAAGCACGCTTAACTTCAGAGTTCTGATGGGATCCGGTGCTTTAGTGCTGGTATGATCGCATCCGACATGTTTCCCCGTCTTCGTCCCTTATGCTTGCCACTCCCAGGTCCGCTCCAAAGGCGATTCTACATTCTCACTACCATTACAACCGTTCCCTAACAATGGATAATGTCCTATACTATTTACTCTCCCGCTCAATCACGGAGACGAGTTTTCCACGGTTTCCACCCCTCCCTCCATACCGCAGCAACACGAGTTTTTTCCACCCCTTTCAGAACGCGCTCTACGCGCCACAAAGCCGCCCCAAGACGCGCGAGCAATGAGCATCGAGCTTAAACATATCGCAAACGTCAAACATAATATAACGGGATTAATATATATCGCGCACGTGCGACATGTTTGTCACAAGGCGCAAAAAATAATTATAAAAGGAATGCAACACGAGGACTTCCCAGGAGGTCACCCATCCTAGTACTACTCTCGCCCAAGCACGCTTAACTTCGGAGTTCTGATGGGATCCGGTGCTTTAGTGCTGGTATGATCGCATCCGACATGTTTCCCCGTCTTCGTCCCTTATGCTTGCCACTCCCAGGTCCGCTCCAAAGACGATTCTACATTCTCACTACCATTACAACCGTTCCCTAACAATGGATAATGTCCTATACTACTTACTCTCCCGCTCAATCACGGAGACGAGTTTTCCACGGTTTCCACCCCTCCCTCCATACCGCAGCAACACGAGTTTTTTCCACCCCTTTCAGAACGCGCTCTTCGCGCCACAAAGCCACCCCAAGACGCGCGAGCAATGAGCATCGAGCTTAAACATATCGCAAACGTCAAACATAATATAACGGGATTAATATATATCGCGCACGTGCGACATGTTTCTCACAAGGCGCAAAAAATAATTATAAAAGGAATGCAACACGAGGACTTCCCAGGAGGTCACCCATCCTAGTACTACTCTCGCCCAAGCACGCTTAACTTCGGAGTTCTGATGGGATCCGGTGCTTTAGTGCTGGTATGATCGCATCCGACATGTTTCCCCGTCTTCGTCCCTTATGCTTGCCACTCCCAGGTCCGCTCCAAAGACGATTCTACATTCTCACTACCATTACAACCGTTCCCTAACAATGGATAATGTCCTATACTACTTACTCTCCCGCTCAATCACGGAGATGAGTTTTCCACGGTTTCCACCCCTCCCTCCATACCGCAGCAACACGAGTTTTTTCCACCCCTTTCAGAACGCGCTCTTCGCGCCACGAAGCCGCCCCAAGACGCGCGAGCAATGAGCATCGAGCTTAAACATATCGCAAACGTCAAACATAATATAACGGGATTAATATATATCGCGCACATGCGACATGTTTCTCACAAGGCGCAAAAAATAATTATAAAAGGAATGCAACACGAGGACTTCCCAGGAGGTCACCCATCCTAGTACTACTCTCGCCCAAGCATGCTTAACTTTGGAGTTCTGATGGGATCTGGTGCTTTAGTGCTGGTATGATCGCATCCGACATGTTTCCCCGTCTTCGTCCCTTATGCTTGCCACTCCCAGGTCCGCTCCAAAGACGATTCTACATTCTCACTACCATTACAACCGTTCCCTAACAATGGATAATGTCCTATACTACTTACTCTCCCGCTCAATCACGGAGACGAGTTTTCCACGGTTTCCACCCCTCCCTCCATACCGCAGCAACACGAGTTTTTTCCACCCCTTTCAGAACGCGCTCTTCGCGCCACAAAGCCGCCCCAAGACGCGCGAGCAATGAGCATCGAGCTTAAACATATCGCAAACGTCAAACATAATATAACGGGATTAATATATATCGCGCACATGCGACATGTTTCTCACAAGGCGCAAAAAATAATTATAAAAGGAATGCAACACGAGGACTTCCCAAGAGGTCACCCATCCTAGTACTACTCTCGCCCAAGCACGCTTAACTTCGGAGTTCTGATGGGATCCGGTGCTTTAGTGCTGGTATGATCGCATCCGACATGTTTCCCCGTCTTCGTCCCTTATGCTTGCCACTCCCAGGTCCGCTCCAAAGACGATTCTACATTCTCACTACCATTACAACCGTTCCCTAACAATGGATAATGTCCTATACTACTTACTCTCCCGCTCAATCACGGAGACGAGTTTTCCACGGTTTCCACCCCTCCCTCCATACCGCAGCAACACGAGTTTTTTCCACCCCTTTCAGAACGCGCTCTTCGCGCCACAAAGCCGCCCCAAGACGCGCGAGCAATGAGCATCGAGCTTAAACATATCGCAAACGTCAAACATAATATAACGGGATTAATATATATCGCGCACGTTCGACATGTTTCTCACAAGGCGCAAAAAATAATTATAAAAGGAATGCAACACGAGGACTTCCCAGGATGTCACCCATCCTAGTACTACTCTCGCCCAAGCACGCTTAACTTCGGAGTTCTGATGGGATCCGGTGCTTTAGTGCTGGTATGATCGCATCCGACATGTTTCCCCGTCTTCGTCCCTTATGCTTGCCACTCCCAGGTCCGCTCCAAAGACGATTGTACATTCTCACTACCATTACAACCGTTCCCTAACAATGGATAATGTCCTATACTACTTACTCTCCCGCTCAATCACGAAGACGAGTTTTCCACGGTTTCCACCCCTCCCTCCATACTGCAGCAACACGAGTTTTTTCCACCCCTTTCAGAACGCGCTCTTCGCGCCACAAAGCCGCCCCAAGACGCGCGAGCAATGAGCATCGAGCTTAAACATATCGCAAACGTCAAACATAATATAACGGGATTAATATATATCGCGCACGTGCGACATGTTTCTCACAAGGCACAAAAAATAATTATAAAAGGAATGCAACACGAGGACTTCCCAGGAGGTCACCCATCCTAGTACTACTCTCGCCCAAGCACGCTTAACTTCGGAGTTCTGATGGGATCCGGTGCTTTAGTGCTGGTATGATCACATCCGACATGTTTCCCCGTCTTCGTCCCTTATGCTTGCCACTCCCAGGTCCGCTCCAAAGACGATTCTACATTCTCACTACCATTACAACCGTTCCCTAACAATGGATAATGTCCTATACTACTTACTCTCCCGCTCAATCACGGAGACGAGTTTTCCACGTTTTCCACCCCTCCCTCCATACCGCAGCAACACGAGTTTTTTCCACCCCTTTCAGAACGCGCTCTTCGCGCCACAAAGCCGCCCCAAGACGCGCGAGCAATGAGCATCGAGCTTAAACATATCGCAAACGTCAAACATAATATAACGGGATTAATATATATCGCGCACGTGCGACATGTTTCTCACAAGGCGCAAAAAATAATTATAAAAGGAATGCAACACGAGGACTTCCCAGGAGGTCACCCATCCTAGTACTACTCTCGCCCAAGCACGCTTAACTTCGGAGTTCTGATGGGATCCGGTGCTTTAGTGCTGGTATGATCGCATCCGACATGTTTCCCCGTCTTCGTCCCTTATGCTTGCCACTCCCAGGTCCGCTCCAAAGACGATTCTATATTCTCACTACCATTACAACCGTTCCCTAACAATGGATAATGTCCTATACTACTTACTCTCCCGCTCAATCACGGAGACGAGTTTTCCACGGTTTCCACCCCTCCCTCCATACCGCAGCAACACGAGTTTTTTCCACCCCTTTCAGAACGCGCTCTTCGCGCCACAAAGCCGCCCCAAGACGCGCGAGCAATGAGCATCGAGCTTAAACATATCGCAAACGTCAAACATAATATAACGGGATTAATATATATCGCGCACGTGCGACATGTTTCTCACAAGGCGCAAAAAATAATTATAAAAGGAATGCAACACGAGGACTTC
>NW_025229979.1:16297-17450 GCF_018294505.1 Triticum aestivum | reverse complement strand
ACTGGATGCACTTCGTGTACAAAACGGACAATCTCTTTCAAAGTATCAGGATTTCATACGGAAACTCGTCTGTTACAAAGGGATTTCATTTTTTAAAACTTATTCGAACTCCTGACTTTTTGTGTGTTCAAAATGCACCATTCAAAGCCACATCATCATTTTTCAATCCTTTCTGACTTCATTTGTTATTTTTCATGCATTTACTAATTATTTTGAGCTATAAGACCCTAAAATTGAAAAGCATTTCAAATGAACTCTGAAAAGGTTGAAAGTTGACATGGTATCATCATTTCATCCACATAGAAAGTGCAAGAAAGTTGAGAGGGTCCCGACAAATACTGGATGCACTTCGTGTACAAAACGGACAATCTCTTTCAAAGTATCAGGATTTCATACGGAAACTCGTCTGTTACAAACGCATTTCATTTTTTAAAACTTATTTGAACTCCTGACTTTTTGTGTGTTCAGAATGCACCATTCAAAGCCACATGATCATTTTTCAATCTTTTCTGACTTCATTTGTTATTTTTCATGCATTTACTAATTATTTTGAGCTATAAGACCCTAAAATTGAAAAGCATTTCAAATGAACTCTGAAATGGTTGAAAGTTGGCATGGTATCATCATTTCATCCACATAGCATGTGCAAGAAAGTTGAGAGGGTCCCGGCAAAAACTGGATGCACTTCGTGTACAAAACGGACAATCTCTTTCAAAGTATCAGGATTTCATACGGAAACACATATGTTACAAAGGGATTTCATTTTTAAAAACTTATTTGAACTCCTGACTTTTTGTGTGTTTAGAATGCACCATTCAAAGCCACATCATCATTTTTCAATCTTTTCTGACTTCATTTGTTATTTTTCATGCATTTACTAATTATTTTGAGCTATAAGACCCTAAAATTGAAAAGCATTTCAAATGAACTCTGAAAAGGTTGAAAGTTGGCATGGTATCATCATTTCATCCACATAGCATGTGCAAGAAAGTTGAGAGGGTCCCGACAAATACTGGATGCACTTCGTGTACAAAAGGGACAATCTCTTTCAAAGTATCAGGATTTCATACGGAAACTCGTCTGTTACAAAGGGATTTCATTTTTTAAAACTTATTTGAACTCCTGACTTTTTGTGTGTTCAAAATGCACCATT
>NW_025229979.1:10825-11596 GCF_018294505.1 Triticum aestivum | reverse complement strand
GGACAATCTCTTTCAAAGTATCAGGATTTCATACGGAAACTCGTCTGTTACAAAGGAATTTCATTTTTTAAAACTTATTTGAACTCCTGACTTTTTGTGTGTTCAAAATGCACCATTCAAAGCCACATCAGCATTTTTTGATCCTTTCTGACTTCATTTGTTATTTTTCATGCATTTACTAATTATGTTGAGCTATAAGACCCTAAAATTGAAAAGCATTTCAAATGAACTCTGAAAAGGTTGAAAGTTGGCATGGTATCATCATTTCATTCACATAGCATGTGCAAGAAAGTTGAGAGGGTCCCGACAAATACTGGATGCACTTCGTGTACAAAACGGACAATCTCTTTCAAAGTATCAGGATTTCATACGGAAACTCGTCTGTTAAAAAGGGATTTCATTTTTTAAAACTTATTTGAACTCCTGAATTTTTGTGTGTTCAAAATGCACCATTCAAAGCCACATCATCATTTTTCAATCCTTTCTGACTTCATTTGTTATTTTTCATGCATTTACTAATTATTTTGAGCTATAAGACCCTAAAATGTAAAAGCATTTCAAATGAACTCTGAAAAGGTTGAAAGTTGGCATGGTATCATCATTTCATCCACATAGAATGTGCAAGAAAGTTGAGAGGGTCCCGACAAATACTGGATGCACTTCGTGTACAAAACGGACAATCTCTTTCAAAGTATCAGGATTTCATATGGAAACTCGTCTGTTACAAAGGCATTTCATTTTTTAAAACTTATTTGAACTCCTGACTTTTTG
>NW_025229979.1:9793-10815 GCF_018294505.1 Triticum aestivum | reverse complement strand
TAATTATTTTGAGCTATAAGACCCTAAAATTGAAAAGCATTTCAAATGAACTCTGAAAAGGTTGAAAGTTGGCATGGTATCATCATTTCATTCACATAGCATGTGCAAGAAAGTTGAGAGGGTCCCGGCAAAAACTGGATGCACTTCGTGTACAAAACGGACAATCTCTTTCAAAGTATCAGGATTTCATACGGAAACTCGTCTGTTAAAAAGGGATTTCATTTTTTAAAACTTATTTGAACTCCTGAATTTTTGTGTGTTCAAAATGCACCATTCAAAGCCACATCATCATTTTTCAATCCTTTCCGACTTCATTTGTTATTTTTCATGCATTTACTAATTATTTTGAGCTATAAGACCCTAAAATGTAAAAGCATTTCAAATGAACTCTGAAAAGGTTGAAAGTTGGCATGGTATCATCATTTCATCCACATAGAATGTGCAAGAAAGTTGAGAGGGTCCCGACAAATACTGGATGCACTTCGTGTACAAAACGGACAATCTCTTTCAAAGTATCAGGATTTCATATGGAAACTCGTCTGTTACAAAGGCATTTCATTTTTTAAAACTTATTTGAACTCCTGACTTTTTGTGTGTTCAGAATGCACCATTCAAAGCCACATGATCATTTTTCAATCTTTTCTGACTTCATTTGTTATATTTCATGCATTTACTAATTATTTTGAGCTATAAGACCCTAAAATTGAAAAGCATTTCAAAGGAACTCTGAAAAGGTTGAAATTTGGCATGGAATCATCATTTCATCCACATAGCATGTGCAAGAAAGTTGAGAGGGTCCCGGCAAAAACTGGATGCACTTCGTGTACAAAACGGACAATCTCTTTCAAAGTATCAGGATTTCATACGGAAACTCGTCTGTTACAAAGGGATTTCATTTTTTAAAACTTATTTGAACTCCAGACTTTTTGTGTGTTCAAAATGCACCATTCAAAGCCACATTATCATTTTTCGATCCTTTCTGACTTCATTTGTTATTTTTCATGCATTTACTAATTATTTTG
>NW_025229979.1:7541-9783 GCF_018294505.1 Triticum aestivum | reverse complement strand
GGACAATCTCTTTCAAAGTATCAGGATTTCATACGGAAACTCGTCTGTTACAAAGGAATTTCATTTTTTAAAACTTATTTGAACTCCTGACTTTTTGTGTGTTCAAAATGCACCATTCAAAGCCACATCAGCATTTTTTGATCCTTTCTGACTTCATTTGTTATTTTTCATGCATTTACTAATTATGTTGAGCTATAAGACCCTAAAATTGAAAAGCATTTCAAATGAACTCTGAAAAGGTTGAAAGTTGGCATGGTATCATCATTTCATTCACATAGCATGTGCAAGAAAGTTGAGAGGGTCCCGACAAATACTGGATGCACTTCGTGTACAAAACGGACAATCTCTTTCAAAGTATCAGGATTTCATACGGAAACTCGTCTGTTAAAAAGGGATTTCATTTTTTAAAACTTATTTGAACTCCTGAATTTTTGTGTGTTCAAAATGCACCATTCAAAGCCACATCATCATTTTTCAATCCTTTCTGACTTCATTTGTTATTTTTCATGCATTTACTAATTATTTTGAGCTATAAGACCCTAAAATGTAAAAGCATTTCAAATGAACTCTGAAAAGGTTGAAAGTTGGCATGGTATCATCATTTCATCCACATAGAATGTGCAAGAAAGTTGAGAGGGTCCCGACAAATACTGGATGCACTTCGTGTACAAAACGGACAATCTCTTTCAAAGTATCAGGATTTCATATGGAAACTCGTCTGTTACAAAGGCATTTCATTTTTTAAAACTTATTTGAACTCCTGACTTTTTGAGTGTTCAGAATGCACCATTCAAAGCCACATGATCATTTTTCAATCTTTTCTGACTTCATTTGTTATATTTCATGCATTTACTAATTATTTTGAGCTATAAGACCCTAAAATTGAAAAGCATTTCAAAGGAACTCTGAAAAGGTTGAAATTTGGCATGGAATCATCATTTCATCCACATAGCATGTGCAAGAAAGTTGAGAGGGTCCCGGCAAAAACTGGATGCACTTCGTGTACAAAACGGACAATCTCTTTCAAAGTATCAGGATTTCATACGGAAACTCGTCTGTTACAAAGGGATTTCATTTTTTAAAACTTATTTGAACTCCAGACTTTTTGTGTGTTCAAAATGCACCATTCAAAGCCACATTATCATTTTTCGATCCTTTCTGACTTCATTTGTTATTTTTCATGCATTTACTAATTATTTTGTGCTATAAGACCCTAAAATTGAAAAGCATTTCAAATGAACTCTGAAAAGGTTGAAAGTTGGCATGGTATCATCATTTCATCCACATAGCATGTGCAAGAAAGTTCAGAGGGTCCCGGCAAAAACTGGATGCACTTCGTGTACAAAACGGACAATCTCTTTCAAAGTATCAGGATTCCATACGGAAACTTGTCTGTTACAAAGGGATTTCATTTTTTAAAACTTATTTGAACTCCTGACTTTTTGTGTGTTCAAAATGCACCATTCAAAGCCACATCATCATTTTTGATCCTTTCTGACTTCATTTGTTATTTTTCATGCATTTACTAATTATTTTCAGCTATAAGACTCTAAAATTGAAAAGCATTTCAAATGAACTCTGAAAAGGTTGAAAGTTTGCATGGTATCATCATTTCATCCACATAGCATGTGCAAGAAAGTTGAGAGGGTCCCGACAAAAACTGGATGCACTTCGTGTACAAAACGGACAATCTCTTTCAAAGTATCAGGATTTCATACGGAAACTCGTCTGTTACAAAGGCATTTCATTTTTTTAAACTTATTTGAACTCCTAACTTTTTGTGTGTTCAAAATGCACCATTCAAAGCCACATCATCATTTTTCGATCCTTTCTGACTTCATTTGTTATTTTTCATGCATTTACTAATTATTTTGAGCTATAAGACCCTAAAATTGAAAAGCATTTCGAATGAACTCTGAAAAGGTTGAAAGTTGGCATGGTATCATCATTTCATTCACATAGCATGTGCAAGAAAGTTGAGAGGGTCCCGGCAAAAACTGGATGCACTTCGTGTACAAAACGGACAATCTCTTTCAAAGTATCAGGATTTCATACGGAAACTCGTCTGTTACGAAGGGATTTCATTTTTTAAAACTTATTTGAACTCCAGACTTTTTGTGTGGTCAAAATGCACCATTCAAAGCCACATCATCATTTTTCAATCTTTTCTGACTTCATTTGTTATTTTTCATGCATTTACTAATTATTTTGAGCTATAAGACCCTAAAATTGAAAAGCATTT
>NW_025229979.1:5548-6319 GCF_018294505.1 Triticum aestivum | reverse complement strand
GGACAATCTCTTTCAAAGTATCAGGATTTCATACGGAAACTCGTCTGTTACAAAGGAATTTCATTTTTTAAAACTTATTTGAACTCCTGACTTTTTGTGTGTTCAAAATGCACCATTCAAAGCCACATCAGCATTTTTTGATCCTTTCTGACTTCATTTGTTATTTTTCATGCATTTACTAATTATGTTGAGCTATAAGACCCTAAAATTGAAAAGCATTTCAAATGAACTCTGAAAAGGTTGAAAGTTGGCATGGTATCATCATTTCATTCACATAGCATGTGCAAGAAAGTTGAGAGGGTCCCGACAAATACTGGATGCACTTCGTGTACAAAACGGACAATCTCTTTCAAAGTATCAGGATTTCATACGGAAACTCGTCTGTTAAAAAGGGATTTCATTTTTTAAAACTTATTTGAACTCCTGAATTTTTGTGTGTTCAAAATGCACCATTCAAAGCCACATCATCATTTTTCAATCCTTTCTGACTTCATTTGTTATTTTTCATGCATTTACTAATTATTTTGAGCTATAAGACCCTAAAATGTAAAAGCATTTCAAATGAACTCTGAAAAGGTTGAAAGTTGGCATGGTATCATCATTTCATCCACATAGAATGTGCAAGAAAGTTGAGAGGGTCCCGACAAATACTGGATGCACTTCGTGTACAAAACGGACAATCTCTTTCAAAGTATCAGGATTTCATATGGAAACTCGTCTGTTACAAAGGCATTTCATTTTTTAAAACTTATTTGAACTCCTGACTTTTTG
>NW_025229979.1:1234-2035 GCF_018294505.1 Triticum aestivum | reverse complement strand
GGACAATCTCTTTCAAAGTATCAGGATTTCATACGGAAACTCGTCTGTTACAAAGGGATTTCATTTTTTAAAACTTATTTGAACTCCTGACTTTTTGTGTGTTCAAAATGCACCATTCAAAGCCACATCATCATTTTTCGATCCTTTCTGACTTCATTTGTTATTTTTCATGCATTTACTAATTATTTTGAGCTATAAGACCCTAAAATTGAAAAGCATTTCAAATGAACTCTGAAAAGGTTGAAAGTTGGCACGGTATCATCATTTCATCCACATAGCATGTGCAAGAAAGTTGAGACGGTCCCGACAAAAACTGGATGCACTTCGTGTACAAAAGGGACAATCTCTTTCAAAGTATCAGGATTTCATACGGAAACTCGTCTGTTACAAAGGGATTTCATTTTTAAAACTTATTTGAACTCCTAACTTTTTGTGTGTTCAAAATGCACCATTCAAAGCCACATCATCATTTTTCGATCCTTTCTGACTTCATTTGTTATTTTTCATGCATTTACTAATTATTTTGAGCTATAAGACCCTAAAATTGAAAAGCATTTCAAATGAACTCTGAAAAGGTTGAAAGTTGGCATGGTATCATCATTTCATTCACATAGCATGTGCAAGAAAGTTGAGAGGGTCCCGGCAAAAACTGGATGCACTTCGTGTACAAAACGGACAATCTCTTTCAAAGTATCAGGATTTCATACGGAAACTCGTCTGTTACAAAGGGATTTCATTTTTTAAAACTTATTTGAACTCCTGAATTTTTGTGTGTTCAAAATGCACCATTCAAAGCCACAT
>NW_025229979.1:860-1224 GCF_018294505.1 Triticum aestivum | reverse complement strand
CCACATCATCATTTTTCAATCCTTTCTGACTTCATTTGTCATTTTTCAATCATTTAATAATTATTTTGAGCTATAAGACCCTAAAATTGAAAAGCATTTCAAATGAACTCTGAAAAGGTTGAAAGTTGGCATGGTATCATCATTTCATCCACATAGAATGTGCAAGAAAGTTGAGAGGGTTAAGGCAAACACTGGATGCACTTCGTGTACAAAACGGACAATCTCTTTCAAAGTATCAGGATTTCATACGGAAACTCGTCTGTTACAAAGGGATTTCATTTTTTAAAACTTATTTGAACTCCTGACTTTTTGTGTGTTCAAAATGCACCATTCAAAGCCACATCACCATTTTTCAACCCTTTCT
>NW_025229979.1:0-850 GCF_018294505.1 Triticum aestivum | reverse complement strand
ACTGGATGCACTTCGTGTACAAAAGGGACAATCTCTTTCAAAGTATCAGGATTTCATACGGAAACTCGTCTGTTACAAAGGGATTTCATTTTTAAAACTTATTTGAACTCCTAACTTTTTGTGTGTTCAAAATGCACCATTCAAAGCCACATCATCATTTTTCGATCCTTTCTGACTTCATTTGTTATTTTTCATGCATTTACTAATTATTTTGAGCTATAAGACCCTAAAATTGAAAAGCATTTCAAATGAACTCTGAAAAGGTTGAAAGTTGGCATGGTATCATCATTTCATTCACATAGCATGTGCAAGAAAGTTGAGAGGGTCCCGGCAAAAACTGGATGCACTTCGTGTACAAAACGGACAATCTCTTTCAAAGTATCAGGATTTCATACGGAAACTCGTCTGTTACAAAGGGATTTCATTTTTTAAAACTTATTTGAACTCCTGAATTTTTGTGTGTTCAAAATGCACCATTCAAAGCCACATGATCATTTTTCAATCCTTTCTGACTTCATTTGTTATTTTTCATGCATTTACTAATTATTTTGAGCTATAAGACCCTAAAATTGAAAAGCATTTCAAATGAACTCTGAAAAGGTTGAAAGTTGGCATGGTATCATCATTTCATCCACATAGAATGTGCAAGAAAGTTGAGAGGGTCCCGACAAATACTGGATGCACTTCGTGTACAAAACGGACAATCTCTTTCAAAGTATCAGGATTTCATACGAAAACTCGTCTGTTACAAAGGCATTTCATTTTTTTAAACTTATTTGAACTCCTGACTTTTTGTGTGTTCAGAATGCACCATTCAAAGCCACCTGATCATTTTTCAATCTTTTCTGAC
>NW_025229978.1:15155-17480 GCF_018294505.1 Triticum aestivum | reverse complement strand
AACATATATTTACATTTTGCAAAAGCATGAAATATTAATCACACCTCTATCTCGAGATCGAGCACACGGTGGAGATGATGATGTAGGGAGGTCAAAAGTTCATAAAGCTCTTCTTGACAAAGAAAGATCTAGTTAGGGGGCAAATAGGCCACTTAACTAAATGCTACATCTACCTAGCTAGCTAATTTGGGAGGAGACAACTTCAACTAGTGGAGGGGGGAGGAAAAAGAGAAAGGAGATGAATTAATGGAGGTGGTGTAGTTATAGCTAGGAGTAATGAAGAGAGAGAAAGGTAGGTAGAAGAGGGAGAGTAATGGGGGGAGAAGTATTGAGGAAGAAGAAGAGTGAGAGAGGGAGGATGTGGGAGGTAGGGGAAAGGGAGGAGAGGAGATGGGGAGGGGAGGTGGAAAAGGTGGTGGGTGCTGCGTCTTAGCAATAGCGCAGGAGAGAAAGCGCGCTGCTACTAAGAGTGTAGCAACAGCGCGCTTTCCTGTCACGCGCTACTGCTAAACGGGCCAACCCTGTGCACAATTTCAAAATTAGCAGCAGCGAGGTGACAAAAAAGCGCACTGCTACTATGGCATTAGCAGCAGCGTGCTCCCTGGCGCCGCGCTACTGGTAAACTTATGTTGTTGTCTACTGTCGGTGGATTTTTGTAGCAACGCGGTTTAAGAGTCACGCGCTACTGCTAAGTTTGCACCAGTAGCGAGCTTTCCGTAGCCGCGCTGCTACTACTTAGCAGCAGCGCCTGTTTTTATGCCATGCTGCTGCTAAGATTCTGTGTATAAGGTTTTCCCTAGTAGTGTGCATCCACAATCAGTCTTCCTTGGGTGAAATTGTTGAACTCTTCCCTCTTGCGATCCATGAGACCTTCCGGGATGTGATGCTCACGGAAAGCCTCACTGAATTCAGCCCAAGTAGTGATTTGGCCGACCGGGCGCATAGCCTCAAAGTTTTTCCCACCAAAGGCTAGCAGGGCCTTCGAGGTGATAGGCAGCATAGGTAACCTTATCAGCTTCGGCTACGTTGGCAGAACGTAGCTTGTGTGTGATGCTGCGGAGCCAGTCATCCGCGTCGAGGGGCTCGACGGAATGATTAAACTTTGGTGGGTACAACTTGATAAAGTCATTGATTGACACCAAGTCATTTCGCTGATGGCGTGCAGTGTTCTGCTCAATCCGCTCCAGCAAGCGGTTAGTCTCACGCTTGTTTCTTTCCGCCTCCAGCATAACTTCGGCCAGAGAAGGCTGGTGAGGCAGATTTTCACCCCTAGCTGCACTGGCTTCCCCCTGCTCCGGGGCAGCAGGGTTGCTACGGGTGTTGACCATCCTAGGAAAAACAAGACAACGGTTTAGACAAGGATGGCGCAAACTTAGCAAGGAAGTGTAGAATGTAATGGATAACATGGAATGCTAAGATGTTCATTGCACGACATGGTAATATAGAAACTGCCATATATATACCATTGGTCATACACACCGTACATAGTTTAGTACAAGCCCATGCTAGAGTACAACTACGGTGAAAGACATTACATCTCATCGGAGGCATTCCAAGCTCCTATACATTATTTTTCTACACCTCCGGAGCGTGATACACACCAAGTCGTATCCCACGGGTCACGCAGGACTGTGGAGAATACAACTATTACAGTACTAGTGAAACTACTACTAGCTCAGACGGCTCCGTGGTAATCCTCATAAAAGTCGCCACCAAAGCCTGGAAGTGGAACATGATCATCTGGGAACAGACGGTCCTGCGGAACCTGCGGACCATAGGGACTCGGATGTGGCCTTGGTCCCACAGGTGGTGGCAGACGGGGACCACGAGGAGGGGTGATGCCTCCTACATCGCGCCACTCCATACAATCTGGCAATCCAGGCCGTACAGGGTACAAGTCCCTCATGTCCATGTATCCTGCCTGCACTGTAGGTGCAAACCGAGTCAAAGTGGCCCAACGATCGGAACGAGTGTGGAAAAGCTCCATACGCAAGGCCCGATTTTCGCGGTCCTTATCCTCGAGCATCTCGGCAGTGGTGCAGAGTAGTGACTCCTCATGTGTAGAGTCATAGTACAAAGCCTGATAGTACCCCTGTGCTCCAGGAAGTGAGGCTGGCGTGTAACGGAAATCGGTGTTCTGAACCAAGGCAGTCCTGGCTCGAATGATAGTCATCATTGAATAGGCTGCATCCTGCACGGACATCTCAATAGTGACCCCAAGTCCATAGGAACAGTGAAGGGGTTCAGTGGCTCCAGGATAAGAGGGATATATCCTGACGGTACAAAGGTACTGGCTCTGGTTGAAGTCTCGGAACTGCTCCTCGA
>NW_025229978.1:12722-14566 GCF_018294505.1 Triticum aestivum | reverse complement strand
GGTATATTCCAGATACCACCGATAGCCTGACTCGACCATCACTCGAACCAACATGGCCGAGTGGCCGGGCACATCGAGGCACCGGGTCAGATGAACCACTTGGTTCTGCGAACGGGTGGCCATCTGAAAGCACAAAATAATGCAAAGGCATTAGAATTTTCTAGGGGAAATCGGACAGCATAACGGCTGTAAATGCTCAGAAAAAGATTTGAGACATCCACAGCAGTTTGCAATACCACTCAACAACATCATATCAAGGTTCTGATTCAACTGACAACATACTAAAAGTACTAGAAACTATACTGTGGCTGGTAACAACAATCCTATTAGCTACTGCGGATTAGTAACACGTGAACCTGATAGAAGGAGAGAGCCTAGTCCTTAACCCACGTAGAATGAGAAGAGAATAACTCAGATCAGAGGGCATAAGGTAAAGGAGTAAAAGAGCCTTACGTTCCCTCCCACAATCAATTCCCCTACATATAACTAAAGCATTTCTAGACTCGACATCTACCAGTTTGGCTCAACGAACCTACAGGCAGTCCGGCTCTGATGCCAACGCTATCAGGACCCCAATTCCAAGTCACATCAATCTAGTCGGTAACACCTCATATCACATTGCGGCCTCACGCACGGTATCCCCACGGGTGTCGCCTTACCATGGCCCGGGACCGTTTACGCCTTTTGGCTCACGTATATGATAGTGTCGCTAGCATCCATATGACAGAGAAACCGGGCCAACAAGGCTAGTCGTGAACCCAAAGCGGCATAGACCTATGGAGACAGGCATACATGAATCACATCGAGCATGTCGGTCAACAGCGTGTGAATCCGAGCTGTAGCACTGGGCTAATCCGAGCTGTAGCATCGAGCATCTTTGAAAGGTAGTAGGTGCATTACATAAACCAAAAGGCATACGTCTATAAGCATAGGTTCCAAAAGGACAAGTAAAAGTGGTCTTTTCTTGATCAGGTTAAGAAACAGGTATTTGTGAAAAGCCAGAATATCCATCAAGGAAGCAAAAATGTATGTGCTTAGATAATCTTTCAAGCATTTGATCAATAGAAGGCAAAGGGTGATGCTCTTTTCTAGCTGCTTTGTTTAATTTTCTAAAATCTATTACCATTCTATAACCTGTAACAATATTTTGTGGAATAAGTTCATCTTGGGGAGCACAGTATTTTTTTGCCTACGATCACGCAAGATCTATCTAGGAGATGCATAGCAATTAGAGGGGAGAGTGTGTCTACGTAGCCTCGTAGACTGAAAGTGGAAGCGTTTAGTAACACGGTTGATGTAGTCGAACATCTTCACGATCCAACCGATCCAAGTACCGAACGCACGACACCTCCGCGATCAACACACATTCAGCTCGATGACGTCCCTCAAACTCTTGATCTAGTTGAGCCCGAGGGAGAGTTCCGTAAGCGCGATGGCGTGGTGACGGTGATGATGAAGTTACCGACGCAGCACTTCACCTAAGCACTACAACGATATGACCGAGGTGTGTAACTATGGAGGGGGGCATCGCACATGGCTAAAAGATCAACTTGTGTGTTCTAGGGATGCCCCCTCGCCCCCGTATATAAAGGAGGGAGGGGGCGGCTGGCCCTAGGGGCGTGCCCAAGGAGAGGGAGTCCTAGTAGGACTACTAGTCCTAGTAGGATTCCTCCACAAGGAAGAGAGGGGGCAGTAAGGAGAGGGAGAGGGAGTAGGAAAGGGGGCGCCCCCTTCCCTTGTCCAATTCAGACTGCAGGGGGGCGACCTGCCCTGGCTGCCCTCCTCTCTCTCCAATAAGGCCCATGGTGGCCCATTAGTTCCCCCGGGGGGTTCCGGTAACCCCT
>NW_025229978.1:9870-12107 GCF_018294505.1 Triticum aestivum | reverse complement strand
ATACTAGGGACACTCTGTTTGTCTATGTATTCACACATGTTCTAAGTTTCTGGTTAATACAATTCTAGCATGAATAATAATAATTTATCATGATATAAGGAAATATAAACAACAACTTTATTATTGCCTCTAGGGCATATTTCCTTAAGCCTCCCACTTGCACTAGAGTCAATAATCTGGATTACACAGTAATGATTCTAACACCCATGGAGTCTTGGTGCTGATCATCTTTTGCTCGTGAGAGAGACTTAGTCAACGGGTCTGCAACATTCAGATCCGTATGTATCTTGCAAATCTCTATGTCTCCCTCCTTGACTTGATCGCGGATGGAATTGAAGCGTCTCTTGATGTGCTTGGTTCTCTTGTGAAATCTGGATTCCTTTGCCAAGGCAATTTCACCAGTATTGTCACAAAAGATTTTCATTGGACCCGATGCACTAGGTATTACACCTAGATCGGATATGAACTCCTTCATCCAGAATCCTTCATTTGCTGCTTCCGAAGCAGCTATGTACTCTGCTTCACACGTAGATCCCGCCATGACGCTCTGCTTAGAACTGCACCAACTGACAGCTCCACCATTCAATAAAAAATATGTATCCGGTTTGTGACTTAGAGGCATCCGGATCAGTGTCAAAGCTTGCATCGACGTAACTGTTTACGATGAGCTCTTTGTCACCTCCATAAACAAGAAACATATCCTTAGTCCTTTTTAGGTATATCAGGATGTTTTTGACCGCTGTCCAGTGATCCACTCCTAGATTTCTTTGGTACCTCCTTGCTAAACTAATAGCAAGGCACACATCAGGTCTGGTACATAGCATAGCCTACATGATAGAACCTATGGCTGAGGCATAGGGAATGACTTTCATTTTCTCTCTATCTTCTGCAGTGGTCGGGCATTGAGTCTGACTCAACTTCACACCTTGTAACACATGCAAGAACCCTTTCTTTGCCTGATCCATTTTGAACTTCTTCAAAACTTTATCAAGGTATGTGCTTTGTGAAAGTCCAATTAAGCGTCTTGATCTATCTCTATAGATCTTGATGCCCAATATATAAGCAACTTCACTGAGGTCTTTCATTGAAAATTTCTTATTCAAGTATCCTTTTATGCAATTCCGAAATTTAGTATAATTTTCGATCAACAATATGTCATCCACATATAATATCAGAAATGCTACGGAGCTCCCACTCACTTTCTTGTAAATACAGGATTCTCCAAAAGTCTGTATAAAACCATATGCTTTGATCACACTATCAAAGCGCATATTCCAACTCCGAGATGCTTGCACCAGTCCATAAATGGATCCCTGGAGCTTGCACACTTTGTTAGCACCTTTAGGATCGCCAAAACCTTCCGGTTGCATCATATACAACTCTTCTTTAAGAAATCCATTAAGGAAAGCAGTTTTGACATCCATTTGCCAAATTTCATAATCATAAAATGCGGCAATTGCTAACATGATTCAGACAGACTTAAGCATCGCTACAGATGAGAAGGTCTCATTGTAGTCAACTCCTTGAACTTGTCGAAAACCTTTCACAACAAGTCGAGCTTTGTAGACAGTAATATTACCATCAACATCAGTCTTCTTCTTGAAGATCCATTTATTCTCTATGGCTTGCCGATCATCCGGCAAGTCAACCAAAGTCCACACTTTGTTCTCATACATGGATCCCACCTCAGATTTCATGGCCTCAATCCATTTCACGGAATCTGGGCTCATCGTCGCTTCCTCATAGTTCGTAGGTTCGTCATGGTCAAGTAACATGACCTCCAGAACAGGATTACTGTACCACTCTGGTGCGGATCTTGCTCTAGTTGACCTACGAGGTTCGGTAGTAACTTGATCAGAAGTTTCATGATCATCATCATTAGCTTCCTCACTAATTGGTGTAGGAATCACTGGAACTGATTTCCGTGATGAACTACTTCCTAATAAGGGAGAAGGTATAGTTACCTCATCAAGTTCTAGCCACTTCTAGCCCCCCTCTCCCTGGTCCATTTGGCCTAGCTAGCCACTGCGCCAGCTGGCCTAGCCTTGGCCTATATGGCCCCCTCACCCAGTGACCTAACCGAACCCCTCCCCCACGATCCCCACAACCCCCCTCGCCTGGATCTGGATAGCGGCCCGGCGCACCCCGACCCCGCCGCCTCGTCCCTGCACCCCGTCGCACGTCTTCGTCGTCGCCTCCCCGTCTCCTCCCCACGCCAGACCTCCTCGACCTCCTCC
>NW_025229978.1:2487-8736 GCF_018294505.1 Triticum aestivum | reverse complement strand
CACAGCAGTCCCATGCTGCACCCGCTCGCTGTCGTCGCTTGGTCCGGTCCGAGCCCGCCTCGCCGTGGCCTCCCTCCTACCGCTGCCATCGGCCGTCGCCCACCCCGGCCGCGCCCGCGCCGGCTGGCTGCATCGGCCATGCCGCTCGGCCCCGCTCCAACCGCACCTCATGCCCACTCGCCCGTAACCGCTGCCCGTTAGCCCGTTTGTGGCCTGGGACAATGACACGTGGGCCTAGCCCCAGTAAAACGGAAAACGAATTAAATGAAAAGAAAATAATAATTGTTAAATTAATTAGTTGATTAATTAATCTAATTAAGTTTGCTTAAATTAAATTAAAGTTAATTAATCTGTTAAGTTAGAACTAATTAACATAGCTATCTCCGGTGACTCACAGGGGGGCCCACTGGTCAATTTGACCAGTCAATAGTCAAACTTTGACTACTGACTCAGCCCCTGTCCCACCAGTCAGCCCCAAGTGTACACCTCTGGGTACACTTATGTGTACCCATAGGATTTAACTATTTAAATTTCAAAATAATATTAGTTCTAGAAAATGTATTAAAACTTTGAGAATTAATATAAAATAAATCGTAACTCGGATGAAAATGTTTTGTACATGAAAGTTGCTCAGAACGATGAGATGAATCCGAATACGCAGCCCGTTCGTCCGCCACGCGTCCCTAGCATAGAGAACATGCAACAATCCACCTCCATTTCATCTGCCCGAAAACGTCAAACACCGGGAATACTTTCCCAGATGTTGCCCCCTTTGCCGATATCGCCTACCACTGCGTTAGGGCACACCTAGCGCATATGTTTGCATTGTATTCACTGTTTCTTCCCCCTCTTCTCTCCGGTAGACTACGATACTGACGCCACTGCTGGTGCCCCGATCGACTATTGTGTTGACGACCCCTCCTTCTTGCCAGAGCAACCAGGCAAGCCCCCCCTTGATCCCCAGATATCGCCTATTATTCTCTCTACTGCTTGCAGTAGAGTAGTGTAGCATGTTACTGCTTTCCGTTAATCCTATCTCGATGCATAGCCTGTCTTTGCTACTACTGTTGTTACTTTTACCTGCAATCCTAAATGCTTAGTATAGGATGCTAGTATTCCATCACTGGCCCTACATTCTTTCCGTTTGCCATGCTATACTATCGGGTCGTGATCACTCGGGAGGTGATCACGGGTATATACTTATATACATAATATGTGATACTTGGTGACTAAAGTCGGGTCGGCTTGTAGAGTACCCGCAAGTGATTCTGATGTGGGGGTTGAAGGGACAGGTGGTTCCATCCCGGTAGAGGTGGGCATGGGTTCCCGACGACCCCCGACTGTTACTTTGTGGCGGAGCGACAGGGCAGGTTGAGACCACTTAGGAGAGAGGTGGGCCTGGCCCTGGTCGACGTCCGCGGTTACTTCAAAATAACACGCTTAACGAGATCTTGGTATTTGATCTGAGTCTGGCCATTGGCCTATACGCACTAACCAACTACGCGGGAACATTTATGGGCACTCGATGTCGTGGTATCAGTCGAAGCCTTCTTGACGTCAGCGACTGAGTGGTGCGCACCGGATTGGACTCGAACGCCTGCTCTTGTATTAGGGAGGCTAGGTCTGCTTCCTGCCGCCCACACAACATGCAGGTGTGCAATGGGCGATGGGCCCAGACCCCTACGCGATAGGATTTAGACCGGCGTACTGACCTCTCTACTGTGCCTAGGTGGGGCTGCGACGTGTTGATCTTCCGAGGTCGGGCATGACCCAGGAAAGTGTATCCGGCCAAAGGGGATCGAGCGTGTTGGGAAATGGGATGCACCCCTGCAGGGAAGTTTCTCTATTCGAATAGCCGTGCCCCTCGGTAAAAGGACGACCCGAAGTTGTACCTTGACCTTATGACAACTAGAACCAGATACTTAATAAAACACACCCTTCCAAGTGCCAGATACAACCCGGTGATCGCTCTCTCACAAGGCGACGAGGAGAGGATTGTCGGGTAGGATTATGCTATAGGATGATACTTGGTGAACTTACCATCTATTCTCTTCTACTACTTCAAGATGGAAGCTGCCAGAAGCATAGTCTTCGATAGGACTAGCTATCCCCCTCTTATTCTGGCATTCTACAGTTCAGTCCACAGATACTACCCATTTCATTGATACCAAATGCATATGTAGTGTAGATCCTTGCTTGCGAGTACTTTGGATGCTTTGCTTGAGGGCAAGCGAGGTCTAAACTTGGGAGAGTTCATACGTTCATTTTGCATCATACTTTTATATTGATATTTATTGCATTATGGTCTATTATTACACATTATATCACAATACGTATGTCATTTCTCTCTTATTTTATAAGGTTTACATGAAGAGGGAGAATGCCGACAGCTGGAATTCTGGACTAGAAAAGGAGCAAATATTAGAGACCTATTCTGCACAACTCGAAAAGTCTTGAAACTTCACGGAGAATATTTTTGGAATATATAAAAATATTGGGCGAAGAAAGTACCAGAGGGGGGCCACCTGCCATCTACTAGGGTGGAGGGCGCGCCCCCGTCCTTGTGTGCCACCTGGCAGGCCCCCAATGCCCATCTTCTACTATATGGTGTTTTTTGACCTGGAAAAAAAATATCAGGAGGAAGCTTTAGGGATGAAGCGCCGCCGTCTCGAGGCAGAACCTGGGCAAAACCAATCTAGGGCTCTAGCGGAGCTCTTCTGCCGGGGAAAATTCCCTCTAGGAGGGGGAAATTGAAGCCATCGTCATCACCAACGATCCTCTCATCGAGAGGGGGTCAATCTCCATCAAAAACTTCATCAGTGCTACTTCTTGAGCTTGCGTTGGTTTTTCCCTTGAAGAGGAAAGGGTGATGCAGCAAAGTAGAGTAAGTATTTCCCTTAGTTTTGAGAACCAAGGTATCAATCCAGTAGGAGGCAATGAACAAGTCACTGAATACCTACACAAACAATCAAAAAACTTGCACCCAGCGCGATAAAGGGGTTGTCAATCCCTTCACGGTTACTCGCAAAAGTGAGATCTGATAGAGATAGATAAACGGTAAAGTAAATATTTTTGGTGTTTTTGGTTTATAGATCAGAAAGTAAAAGATTGCAAAGGAAGTAAATCAGAAACTAAAATTGTAGATCGGAAACTTATATGATGGAAAATAGACCCAGGGGGCATAGGTTTCACTAGAGGCTTCTCTCAAGATAGAAAATTATACGGTGGGTGAACAAATTACTGCCGAGCAATTGATAGAAAAGCGCAAAGTAATCACGATATCTAAGGCAATGATCATGAATATAGGCATCACATCCGTGTCAAGTAGACCAAAACGATTCTGCATCTACTACTATTACTCCACACATCGACCGCTATCCAGCATGCATCTAGAGTATTAAGTTCATAAAGAACGGAGTAACGCATTAAGTAAGATAACATGATGTAGAGGAATTAAGTCAAACAATATGATGAAAATCCCATCTTTATATCCTCGATGGAAACAATACAATATGTTCCTTGTTGCCCCTACTATCACTCGGAAAGGACACCGCAAGATTGAACCCAATCTAATCACTTCTCCCATTGCAAGAAAAACCAATCTAGTTGGCTAAACCAAATCGATAGTTCGAAGAGACTTGCAAAGATATCAAATAATGCATATAAGAATTTAGAGAAGATTCAAATAATGTTCACAGATAAGCTGATCATAAATCCACAATTCATCAGATCTCGGCAAACACACCGCAAAAAAGTATTACATCAAATAGATCTACAAGAACATCAAAGAGAACATGGTATTGAGAATCAAAGAGAAAGAAGAAGCCGTCTAGCTACTAGCTATGCACCCATAGGTCTGAGGTAAACTACTCACACTTCATCGGAAGGGCAATGGTGTTGATGTAGAAGCCCTGCGTGATCGAATCCCCCTCCGATAGGACGCCGGAAAAGGCCCCTAGATGGGATCTCACGGGTACAGAAGGTTGCGGCGGTGGAAAAGTGTTTTCAAGGCTTTTCTGACTTGCACTCCAAGTCCTCTGGATGTCTTCTGGTCCAAGAAAAATCACCGCGAAAGTTTTATTCCGTTTGGACTTTGTTTGGTATTCCTTTTCTGTGAAACTCTAAAACAAGGAAAAAAACAAAAACTGGCACTGGGCTCTAGGTTAGTAGGTTAGTCCCAAAAATAATATAAAATAGCATATTAACGCATATAAAACATCCAAAATAGATAATATAATAGCATGGAACAATCAAAATTATAGATACGTTGGAGATGTATCAAGCATCCCCAAGCTTAATTCTTGCTCATCATGGAGTAGGTAAATGATAAAAACAGAATTTTTGATGTGGAATGCTACCTAACATATTTATCCATGTAATTTCTTTATTGTGGCATGAATGTTCAGATCCGTATGATTCACAAAAAAAGTTTAATGTTGACATAAAAACAATAATACTTCAAGCATACTAACAAGGCAATTATGTCTTCTCAAAATAGCACGGCCAAAGAAAGCTTATCCCTACAAAATCATATAGTCTGGCTATGCTCCATCTTCATCACACAAAATATTCAAATCATGCACAACCCCGATGACAAGCCAAGCAATTGTTTCATACTTTTGATGTTCTCAAACTATTTCAAATTTCACGCAATACATGAGCGTGAGCCATGGACATAACACTATAGGTGGAATAGACGGTGGTTGTGGAGAAGACAAAAAGAGGGAGATACTCTCACATCAACTAGGCATATCTACAGGCTATGGAGATGCCCATCAATAGACATCGATGTGAGTGAGTAGGGATTGCCATGCAATGGATGCATTAGAGTGATAAGTTTATGGAAGCTCAAAAAGAAACTAAGTGGGTGTGCATCCAACTTGCTTGCTCATGAAGACCTAGGGAAATTTAAGGAAGCTGTAACATCCCAAAATTCTAAATTTTGGAATGTTATATCAAATAAATAGTTTTGATTGATTGTTTGATTGTGGTGTGGTTGCTTGTGTGAAATTGAGTGAAATCTGAAACTTTTTGAAAGTTAAATGAGAGGGAATAAAAGGACTTTCCCAAACTTTCACCTTGAATTTCTAATCTCCATGAATTCAAATTCATTTCATCACAAATCCCTAGAGACAAGATGATATGACTTCTTCCATTTAAATAAATAAAAAAGGGTTTTGAAAAGATATGAATTCCATTTGAAAATATTTCAAATTCAGAAACTTTAAGCAACTCAATGATTTTCATGAGAGAAGATAAAATGACTTCTTCAAACATATGAAATATAAGTTCGGAGTTTCAAAGAACCAAATTTAAAAGTCCCTTTGAAATTATTTTTCAATGTGGAGTTATTGGGGTTTTATTCTGTCAGGACCCCGATTCCAAGTCACATCGATCTAGTCGGTAACACCTCATATCACATTGCGGCCTCACGCACGGTATCCCCACGGGTGTCGCCTTACCATGGCCCGGGACCATTTGCGCCTTTTGGCTCACGTATATGATAGTGTCGCTAGCATCCATATGACAGAGAACCCAGGCCGACATGCCTAGTCGTGAACCCAAAGCGGCACAGACCTATGGAGACAGGCATACATGAATCACATCAAGCATGTCGGCCAACAGCATGTGAATCCGGGCTGTAGCACTGAGCTAACAGGACTCCGGGGAACCCGGGCTGTAGCAGGCTAGGCAGGACTCCGGATGTCACCGCGTGACATTTCCCTGAAGGGACAGACATAGGAACAAAGTGAAACACATGCCGGCCAGTCAAGTGTCCTGAGAAGTAGTGCTGGGCTAGCAGGACTTCGGTGAACCGGGCTGTAGCGGACTACTATGGCTCAAGGAGCACTAGACTACATTTCCCCATAAGAGAGGCTGCCAAGGATAAACAACTAGATTGTCGGATCCCACACATACCAAGCATTTCAATCATACACACAATATGCTCAATATGTGCAAATACAACATGGCATCACAACAAAACTCTACAAGTCAAGTACTTTATTTAAAGGCTCCAGAGAGCCATACATAACATGTTCATACAGGTAGGGGTCACATGACCCGACACCCAAGTCATACAAGCATACAAGCACATGCGGAAGCAAATAGTCTAAGTACAGACACAAGAAAGAAAGAAGGCTTGTCGAAGCCTGTCTATCTACATAAGGCCCTCCATGGCCAGAATCACCACCTGGGTGGCAAGTTACTCATCGACGTCGAGGTCTACATAAAACCCATCGGAGGGGG
>NW_025229978.1:0-2138 GCF_018294505.1 Triticum aestivum | reverse complement strand
AGTGTTGTCGTCTGAAAACAGTAATTAAAGCAAACATGAGTACAAAGGTACTCAGGAAGTCTTACAACAGAACCTACTATACATGCTCATTCTCAAGAAGGTGGTGGAGTTATTGCAGCAAGCCAGCTTTGACTCTTGGCTAAGCTATCCTACGAGACGCCACTAGTAAAATAGTTTTCGCACACGAGTCCACTAATCACCAACACAATGGATCCTCCCTCATCATCCTACGAGAGGGCCATACTCGGTACTCACACTTATCTTGAGTCTTTTAGAGGTAACCATTAACTTGTCTATGAACTGTATAGGCAACCAAGTAGTCCTTTACCGCGGACGTGGCTATTCGAATAGATGATGTTAACCCTGCAGGGGTGTACTTCTTCATACACGCTCTCACCACTTACCGTCGTTTACACGACATGTACTCGGCAACCTTCAAGCGGAAGCCCAACAAGGGTGTCGGCCACGGCCTACCTAAACACTCAAGTTTCTAGTCCAGGTTTAACGCCTATCCAGGTTCCATCCGCAGGGAGTCCGGCCGAGGTTTCCACATACGGCCCCGAACAATGTGAACAGGGTTGCCGAGACACCAAATGGTTGACTCGGTACACCGTGCCACGGTGTATCTACCGCATCATAGCCCACCCCTAGGGTCAGTGCTACGCACGGCCGCCAACACATAACCTACAAACACCAGAAACTAGTTGCAACTCCTGGACAGAGTACTAGGGTGATTAAGAAGCCGAGAGGGTCAATTAAGGACCCCAATGCATGGTAGTAGCTGATTCTTAAATCACACATACAGATCTCAGTTCTTAGGGACGGCCTCAATGAAACAACCCACCATGTACTCCTACATGGCCTCTCATCGATACCTTTACCAAATCATGTTCAACACATCTCTCACATTACCGACATAATCATTTCACTCCAGCCCATCACCCAGATGAACCAGACCTGACACAACTCTAAGCATAGCAGGCATAGCAAGGTAGGAAACACATACATGGCTCAATCAACTCCTACACATGCTAGTGGGTTTCATCTAATTACTGTGGCAATGACAGGTCATGCAGAAGATAAGGGTTCAGCTACCGTAGCACACAGCAGTTTGAAACGTTGTTATCTTAATGTAGTAAATGAGAGCAGAGGCGAGAACATGGGGTTGTATCGATATGATCAATGGGGCTGCTTGCCTGATGGAGTGGTAGTAGGGTACTGCCCTTCAGTTGGATACTCGGAGATATCCTCGGAGGCAGAACCTACCACGAAAGACACACAAAATATAATCAACACATGGCAATATGCAACAATATGATGCATGCTATGACAAGGCAAAATGATGTGTCCTGCCTAATGCAACGTGAAACAAGTTGAAATGGGTCCATTTGAATCAAAGATTCAAATGGAAGCTTAAGTTCTTATGCATAATAAGTGTATTAGCTTGTTTCACCTAAACAACAAGGTTAGAGTGTTTTTTCATGCATGAAACCATTACATATGGAAAGATTGAACTTTTCTGATCATTTTTCATTTATAATTTGCTTGATTTGGAGCTATGGTTGATTTTCTATGATTTTTAGAAGTTTTGGCTATTTTCTGGAATTTCCTATATAAGAATAAATCCAGAAAATAAATAACTGCGTCAGCACTGCGTCACTGTGACGCCAACGAGTCAAAGGCGCCAGCCCAGGTCAAACCTGACGGCTGGGACCCACACGTCAGTGAAACAACTAATTAACAGGGTTAAGTTAATACTAACTAAACTTTCAGTGGGGCCTGGGCCCGCATGTCAGTGACCTATTGGGTTAACAAAAAGTTGATTAGTGCTAAGCTAAAATTAGCAGGGCTCTGGGCCCACCTGTCATTGACCTAGGGGAGTTAAACCCCTGGTCAAACAAGGTCAACTCGCTGGCAGTTTGACGCCGGCGACGACAGATGCGGCGGAGGGCTTCGGAAAATGCCTACAGGCGACCATTTGTGCGGCAGAGAAGCTCTACGTGTTGCTGGAAGCAAGCCGCGGCGTTTGGTGGCAGTGGTTGGGCTTGGGGTTGCCGGAAACGTCGCCGGCGACGAGCTGTGCGGCTGCCGTAGTCGGGTGAAGATGAACCCGAGGCTACGGGGCACGTCGAGGCATG
>NW_025229977.1:14059-17488 GCF_018294505.1 Triticum aestivum | reverse complement strand
GCCCTGCCATGTCAAGATAGCTGAACGAGATGCCGTTGACGACCCCGCCGGCCCCTTCGCAGGAGGAATCAGTGCTCCAAATCTGGATGCTCACAAGCCTTTTGGGCGGATTGAGAGCATTAATGTCCCAGTGATTACCTCCTGGGCCGCCATACGGGCCGATCTTCATCGCCGGCGTTGACTGCATGCACGGACGCGGTTAATCGATGGAGGAGTATATCTTTTGTTAGGTTACCTATACAATAATAAAGTAATCGATCTTCACTAGTGATCTAAAACATCATATATTAGTCTACAAAACAAAGGAAGTAGAAAGCTAGATAGGCAGTAGGCTGATACTCCTACCATATCGTTGCGTGCTTGGAGATCTCTTTCTGTTCTAGTCTTTGCAAGGAATGCTAGCTGCTTGCTTGCTTTGTGGCCGTCCTTGAACCAAAATGCCCGCCTATTTATAGCGAAACTTTTCAGCACCTACAAGTCGTATGGTACTACCACGATGATAGATGGCAACAATTTTGTTTGTCATGCTGCACTATTCCTATTTTCTATACCTTTCTTCAGCACAGCGCAACTGGTAGTTGCTGGTTTGTTGTCATCAATGGATAAAAGAAAAATATCCGGATGTAGCCAACTGCCAACCAAAATATTATCCCTGAGATCATTTCTCAAATTTATTTTGTACATATATTAAGCAAATTTTGCACAAACATGCCTACCAAAATGAGAAGTAGAATGATCACTAATAACATGGGATGGAGAACACACCAACTAGATGTTAAAGGAAAAACAAGCTGCCGGCCGATGGAAATGCATGTCAACAAAAACAAGTTGCATGCAGAGCAGAGCAAGTTATCTGCTCTTGTTTTCTAATGCGAGCAGAGTAGGTTAGGGCATTTCTAACCAATCCCAATAACCGGTTAGAGGAGTAAAACAAACCGCGACCTAGCCGATCCCTGGTCGGCGTTAGTGGAGTAAAAATTATACTCAGCCGCGGCGAATCTCCCTGTATTTACTCCACCACTCGGCGATTGAGTAAAAAAATCTTCCCTCCCTCCTCTCCTTACCCTCCTTTCCCTAGCCCATCCGTCGGAGCCTCCTGCGCCGTTGCCTGCCGCCCCCTCTCCTCCCAATGGCCGGACGCGCGTGGTGGCCAATGGTCCCCTCCGCGGATCTGCCGCTACTCCCCCGGTTCATCCTCTAACGGCGCATCTTCGAGCCGCCACCGCTCACCCGATTCGCCCGCCGCCGCCCGGTTTGCCGACTTCCCCCAGCAACCTCCGTCGTGGCCGCCGCAAAGGACATATATCAGTGTCCGGCAGCGCGCGTGGGGGACATGGGTGGTGGAGGTCACCGACCGGGAGACCCACAAGAGGAAGTGGGCGGGGTCGTACCACACGGCGGAGCCCGCGGTGATGGAGTATGAATAGTAGCAAGTCTGGTTCCACGACACTGCCACGAGGCTGAACTTCCCGTTTGGGATTGCGTCGGTCCACCTCATCCCGCCAGCGCCGGGTGTGGTAAGCGCGACGATGGCTCGGGAGGACCGAGAGGCTAGGGAGCACCTCGAGGCATAGTCCACTGAGGAGGCGTACAGTGAGGACCTCCGCCACTAGCACCCCGAGCTCGTGGAGGCAGAGCGGGCGATATTCGCCGAAAATGGCGGGAGGTCATCGTCATCTCCGGCGACGAGGTGTAAGGCTGTGGCCTGTCGAAGAAAGATTGGCCTGACCTCCACTATGACCGATAAAGATGAGTAGTCTAGTGTAGTTTAAGTTTAGTGGAGTTTAAGTTTGAATTTATGTTTAATGTTCTGTTGTCAAGACTATGTTTGTTGAACTTATGTTTAAATGTATGCAAATTTTAGTTGAAACTCGGTTGAATTAATGCAAATTTATGTTTTACTATGCTAAGTTTAGGGGGTTGGCTAGAACCGACAAAAACTTAATGGAGTATAGTAGAGTATAAATACTCCACTAAGGCTTACTTGGTCGGATGCTTCTCTATTTTATAGGGGCTCGGTAAGAAATGCCCTTAGCTCTATGCATCTTGCTGCACTAGTAGAAAAGGGGACATTTGTCCCGGTTCGTAAGGGCCTTTAGTCCCGGTTCATGAACCGGGACTAATGGGTCGTTACTGATATCTCCCCCCTTTAGTCCCGGTTCTAACACGAACCGGGACAGATGGTCCTCCACGTGGCCGGTGCGCCAAGCCCAGGCAGGGGGGCCTTTGGTACCGGTTGGTGGCACCAACCGGGACCAAAAGGCATCCACGCATCACCATTCCAGTGGTTGGGGTTTTTGTTTTTTTAAAGGGGGGGGGTTGGGGGTTTTGGGGGGTTAATTTAGGTGTTTCAGATATTGTGTTAGCTAGCTAATTAATAGAGAGAAGTGTCCTCTCTTATGTCTGTGCTTGGTCGACGCTACGTACTATACATAGAGATGCCCTCGACATACTAGCTAGTAAGAAAATGAAAGGAACCATTAAGTACAGAAGTTCGTCATGCATACCGAGAGAAGTGATCGATCGACCTCTCCTTCTCCGAGAGATTGGTCGAACAACAAGTTTTCGTATTATCTATCCGACGATACTAGCTACATACATATACAATATGTAAGATCTCTTAATTACAATCCCCTAGCAATTGAAATCAACTTCCACATGGTATTCTCCGGCTTTATTGATGACGTGGTCAAGAAAGAATCCTGCCAATTCCTCTTGAATTGCTTTCATGCGATCTGGTTCTAGGAGTTCATTCCGCATCTGCCACGTCTAATTTGAAAAAGGGAGTTAATTAATACATATATATGAATGAAACTCAACAGAAATGATGGTGTAACAAAATGAAATTGTGAATATTATTGCTTACGCACTTCATATTGTCTTTTAGAGTAGCGCCGCTTATTTTTTAAAGTCGCATTGTAGATGAACTCGGACACGTAGTATCCACATAAATCATTCCCTTGTTCCTGCCACAAGCACTTTACGAGAAATAGAGGTCAATCAAACTGATAATGAAGCATTATAAATGCCATTTATGAAAGTATAGCTATAGAATCAACGGGAGATGCGCGCAACTAGCTAGCCAGTAGTACTTACTTTCGGGTATGTATATCGCAGCTCCTTTGGCAGTCCAGGAGCTTCTGCGGTGAACTGTTTCCAAACCCTGCAAGACAAAATATAATTATTATTACTTGAGATATCAGGAAATGAACAAAAAGTTGCCGATATGGTGCGATAATGATCGATTGAACTTACTTGTTGAGCAATTTAGTCATGTCCGCATAGGTTTCGGGATCTTTTCGTCTCGAGTCTAAGACGGTTACTAGTCCCCGCTCAAGCTTAATCTCTAGAAGAACATAGTGAAAGTTGCGCTTGCATGCATAACTCATCAATTACATTACTATAACCTCGCTCGAGTAATAAGGGAAA
>NW_025229977.1:10030-13557 GCF_018294505.1 Triticum aestivum | reverse complement strand
TCACCGGATCTACCTTCTCCTCCGGAGGTGGATGTCTCTTTGCTTTCACCCCTTCAAAGAACTCCTTCACGTGGGTCCGCACGATCATCGCATTTTCCTCCTCGGTCCTCTCGTACAGTAACTTCTCTAGAGGCTTGAGAGGTGGACCGTATCTATATTGCCTCCCGCCTCTTGCTATGCTGCTAGACGCCGGAGCAGATGGAGCAGCTGCGGCGTCTGTCTTCTTTCGTGCTTGCTTACGAGGCGGAGGAGAAGGACTACGACGCGCTGGAGCAGCCTGGGCGGCGGCGGGTATCTTCCACCCTTGCTGGTGAGGCGGAGAAGGAGGAGGCTGCTGGCTGCTCGGGCGCGCCGGCGCAGGCGGAGAAGGAGGCGGAGTGCCGCCACGCGCCGGAGAAGGAGGCCCAGTGCCCTGATCGTCACTCGCCGGAGGAGGAGGCGGTGGAGGAGGCGGAGTGCTCTGACTCGCCGGAGGAGGAGGAGGAGGCGGAGGCATCCAGTTCGGAAGGTTGATGAGCTCCTTCCGCCATAGGCATGGAGTCTTCAGAGCAGAACCCAGCCTAGTCTCCCCTTCACCGGTAGGGTGGTCAGGCTGGAGGTCCTCAAATCCCTCCGTTATTTCATCCACCATCACCCTAGCATATCCTTCTGGAATCGGCCGGCATTGAAAAGTTGCGCCGTGTTCAGTAGGATAAATAGAGCCAACAGCCGCCTTGACCTTCAAATTCATCCATCGTGTCATAATGTGGCAATTTTGAGACTCCGTGATAGCATCCACGGGATAGCTGGCAGGAGCCTCCAAGACATGCTCCAGCTGAAGCAGCTCGGTGGAAGCCACGCTGCTTCTCCGCTGAGATGGCGGGGTAGCTTTGGGGGAAGCTTCGGCAAGTCGTTTGCTATGATCTGCTACTTCTCGTTACTCTTCTCGTTCCTCTAGCCCCATTACCCTTTCGTGCAGCGCCTGCAGTTGGCCCTGCTCCAGTTTCTTCCTCCTCTCGTGGGTTTTGTAACCCCCTGCGTCCGGAAAACCAACCTTCCACGGAATGGAGCCTGGCGTGCCTCGTGTCCGTCCAGGCTGCTCAGGATTCCCGAGGGCCATTGTGAGCTCGTCCTTCTCCCTGTTTGGAACGAACGCCCCTCGCTGCGCTACATTGATATAGTGACGAAGCCTCTTGACTGGTATTTTTAGTTGCGCGTCCGTCCAATGGCACTTCCCTGATACAGGGTCCAAGGTTCCGCCAGCCCCGAAGAACCAAGTCCGGCAACGGTCTAGCCAGTTCATTGTCTCTGGTTCGATCCCTTTTTCAAGCAGATCATTCTCAGCCTTGGACCACATAGGCCGGGCTTTGAGGTAGCCACCTGACCCCGTGCGATGGTGAAACTACTTCTTCGCAGCATTTTGCTTGTTTGTCGCTGACATCTTCTTACTCTTTTCCGATGTCTTGTGAGCCACAAATGCGGGCCAGTGATCTTTGATCTTCTCATATTTGCCGATGAATTCTGGTGTCTCTTCTTTGTCGACAAACTTGTTCAGCTCTTTCCTCCACCTCCTGATTTGGGTTGTCATCTTCTTAAGAGCACAAGACTTGATTAATTGCTCTTTAACTGGCTTCTCCGGATCGTCCTCTGGCGGTAGGGTGAAATTTGCCTTCAGCTGAGTCCAAAGATCTTCTTTCTGCATATCATTGACATAAGACACCTCAGGGTCTTCCTCCTTAGGCTTATACCATTGATGGATGCCGATCGGGATCTTGTCCCTAACAAGAACCCCGCACTGAGCAGAAAATGCGTTCTTTGTCCGGATGGGTTCAATCGGTACGCCATCGGGCGCGATTTCTACGATCTCAAACCTTTCATCTGAGCTCAACTTTTTCTTCGGGCCTCGTCTCCTTACCGAAGTTGTGCTCGATCCGGAGGGCTAGAAAAAGGAAGAAAGACGAGAGTTAATTAATATGTGTACATATACCAAAACAATGAATGCATCAATTAACTAGTCAGCACGGGCTTAACTAATATATATATATACCTGGCGGACTCGGTTCAGTCACCGAAGCAGTCATCACGGTCTCCTTCTTGTACCTCCATTGGGTCACCGGAGCCATCATGAACATAGCCCTCTTCTTGTACCGGCATTAATGGGCCGGAGCCATCATGAACATAGCCCTCTTCTTCACCCAGTCCTTCTTGACCATCGGTGTCGTTGAGAAATGACGCAACGACATCACTTCCTTGTGCGATTATGTCCCCCAACATCGCTTCTGTTGCTTCGTCTTGGGAGTGCTCCATAGTTTCTACAAATATTTACAACATGTCAATTATTATTCAAACATGGTATAGATGGATATATATTAGTGGCAAACATAGAACTAGCTAGCTAATCACAATAAGGAATCATGTTAGTGGCCTCGACGCTGCTTCTCTAGGGTTTGGGGTGGCCTCGACACAATGCTTCAATGGTTTGGGGTGGCCTCGACGACAACACTCTTTTAACTTGGTAAATTTGGGTGGCCTCGAGAGAGTTAATTTGTCGGGTAGGGGCGCGGCGGGAGGGGGTAGGAGACCAACATCGTTTTCTCTCTAGGGTTTGGGTGTCCTCGAGAGTTTTGGTCGAGCGAGAGGGTCGAGGGGGGTGCTGCCGTGGTATAAGTTATCACGGTCGAGAGGGGGTATATATATCGACCGCCCCTCATGTTGAAGTTATCTCGAGGGGGTTATATCGACAACGACACGACATACATATACATGGGAAAATAAGGAAAAGGAAGAAAAGAGGAAGAAGGAAGAATGAAGAAGGAAGAAGAAGAAGAAAAAAAAGAAGAAAAAAAAGAGGAGAAGAAGAAAGGAATAGAGGAGAAGAGGAAAAAATAGAAAATTTCTATTTTTTCCTCTTCTCCTCTATTCCTTTCTTCTTCTCCTCTTCTTTTTCTTGTTTTTCCTCTTCTTATTTATTTATCCTCTTCTTCCTCTCCTCTTCTTCTCCTTTCTTCCTCTTCTTATTTTCCTTTTTCCTCTCATTCTTTTAGTATTGCTTGTTTTTAAAAAAAATGTTCAAATAGAAAATTTCGAAAAAAAAAACAAAGGTTTTGCCTAATGCATTGTTCATATGAATATACAAACATTTGCATATTCTACAATAATTAATATCACCAAAAAAAACCTATGAACAGAAAAAATCCTAACTTTTCTAAAAATCTATCTTTTGCATATATGAAAACATTAATACACATATGAACAAAAATACATATATGAACAAAAACATGCTCTGAACAATTTTTTTATACATTTTGAACATCTACATACACATAGCCACATACATACACATATACATTATATATATATATGAACAAAAAAATTATACTAATAAAAATGAAAAAAACAGAGCCGGGGCGGCGCGACGGCTCACAGCGGGGGCGGCTAGCGATGACGATGGCGACGGTGGGGGCGGCGAGGGCGCCGGCGCGCGGGGGCGGGATGGGGCAGGGGCTCGGGGCGGCACACGGTGACGGGGACGGCGGTCTCGGGCGGCA
>NW_025229977.1:7096-8483 GCF_018294505.1 Triticum aestivum | reverse complement strand
TAACAGTTGAAGATGGTCCCCTGGACAACAAGTACAGCTCATCACAAACAGTGTTGTCACCTCTGAGACGTGTTTCCAACCAACTGCTGAAAGTCTTGATGTGTTCACATGTAATCTAGTCATCGCACTGCTCCGGGTGTTTGGAGCGCAGACTGTTCTTGTGTTCATCGACATACGGGGTCACCAAGGTAGAGTTTTGTAGAACTGTGTAGTGTGCTTGAGACCAAGAATATCCGTCCCTGCATATTATTGAGTCCCTTCCAGGCGTGCCTTTTCCAGTCAGTCTCCCCTCATACCGTGATTTAGGGAGACCTATCTTCTTAAGGCCAGGAATGAAGTTAACACAAAACCCGATGACATCCTCTGTTTGATGGCCCATGGAGATGCTTCCTTCTGGCCTAGCGCGGTTACGGACATATTTCTTTAGGACTCCCATGAACCTCTCAAAGGGGTACATATTGTGTGGAAATACGTGGCCCAGAATGTCAATCTCGTCAACTAGATGAACTAGGACGTGCGTCATGATATTGAAGAAGGATGGTGGGAACACCAGCTCGAAACTGACAAGACATTGCACCACATCACTCCTTAGCCTTGGTATGATTTCTGGATCGATCACCTTCTGAGAGATTGCATTGAGGAATGCACATATATAGCTTCACAATGGCTAATCGGACGTTTTCCGGTAGAAGCCCTCTCAATGCAACCGGAAGCAGTTGTGTCATAATCACGTGGCAGTCATGAGACTTTAGGTTCTGAAACTTTTTCTCTGCCATATTTATTATTCCCTTTATATTCGACCAGAAGCCAGTCGGGACCTTCATACTAAGCAGGCATTCAAAGAAGATTTCCTTCTCTTCTTTGTTAAGAGCATAGCTGGCAGGACCTTCATAATGCTTTGGAGGCATGCCGTCTTTTTCGTGCAAACGTTGCAGGTCCTCCCATGCCTCAGTTGTATCTTTTGTCTTCCCATACACGTCCAAGAAGCCTAGCAGGTTCACGCAAAGGTTCTTCGTCACGTGCATCACGTCGATTGAAGAGCGGACCTCTAGGTCGTTCCATAAGGGTAGGTCCCAAAATATAGATTTCTTCTTCCACATGGGTGTGTGTCCCCCAGCGTCACTCGGAACAGCTAGTCCGCCGGGATCCTTTCCAAAGATTACATGTAAATCATTGACCATAGCAAGTACGTGATCACCGGTACGCATGGTGGGCTTCTTCCAGTGATCTGCCTCGCCTTTGAAATGCTTGCCTTTCTTTCGACATTGATGGTTGGTCGGAAGAAATCGACGATGGCCCAGGTACACATTCTTCCTGCAGCTTCCCAGGTATATACTATCGGTGTCAAGTAAACAGTGCGTGCATGCGTGGTATCCCTTGTTTGTCT
>NW_025229977.1:0-6225 GCF_018294505.1 Triticum aestivum | reverse complement strand
TCCTGAAAGGTTACTAAGAGCGGGCCAATCGTTGATGGTCACGAACAACAATGCCTTTAGGTCAAATTCCTCCTGTTTGGGCTCATCCCACGTACGTACACCATTTCCATTCCACAGCTGTAAAAGTTCTTTAACTAATGGCCTTAGGTAGACATCAATGTCGTTGCCGGGTTGCTTAGGGCCTTGGATGAGAACTGGCATCATAATGAACTTCTGCTTCCTGCACATCCAAGGAGGAAGGTTATACATACATAGAGTCACGGTCCAGGTGCTGTGATTGCTGCTCTGCTCCTCGAAAGGATTAATGCCATCCACGCTTAAAGCAAACCATACGTTCCTTGGGTCACTTGCAAACTCATCCGAGTACTTTCTCTCGATTTTTCTCCACTGCGACCCGTCAGCGGGTGCTCTCAACTTCCCGTATTTCTTACGGTCCTCACTGTGCCATCGCATCAACTTGGCATGCTCTCTGTTTCTGAACAGACTTTTCAACCGTGGTCTTATAGGAGCATACCACATCACCTTCGCAGGAACCCTCTTCCTGGGGGGCTCCCCGTCAACATCACCAGGATCATCTCGTCTAATCTTGTACCGTAATGCACCGCATACCGGGCATGCGTTCAGATCCTTGTACGCACCGCGGTAGAGGATGCAGTCATTAGGGCATGCATGTATCTTCTGCACCTCCAATCCTAGAGGGCATACGACCTTCTTTGCTGAGTATGTACTATTAGGCAATTCGTTATCCCTTGGAATCTTTTTCTTCAATATTTTCAGTAGCTTCTCAAATCCTTTGTCAGGCACAACATTCTATGCCTTCCACCGCAGCAATTCTAGTACGGTACCGAGCTTTGTGTCGCCATCTTCGCAATTGGGGTACAACCCTTTTTTGTGGTCCTCTAACATGCGATCGAACTTCAGCTTCTCCTTTTGACTTTCGCATTGCGTCCTTGCATCGACAATGACCCGGCGGAGATCATCATCATCGGGCACATCGTCTGGTTCCTCTTGATCTTCAGCAGCTTCGCCCGTTGCGGCATCATCGTGCACATCGTCTGGTTCCTCTTGATGTTCAGTAGCATCACCGTATCCAGGGGGCACATAGTTGTCATCGTACTCTTCTTCTTTGCTGTCTTCCATCATAACCCCTATTTCTCCATGCCTCGTCCAAACATTATAGTGTGGCATGAAACCCTTGTAAAGCAGGTGGGTGTGAAGGATTTTCCGGTCAGAGTAAGACTTCGTATTCCCACATATAGGGCATGGACAACACATAAAACCATTCTGCTTGTTTGTCTCAGCCACTTCGAGAAAATCATGCATGCCCTTAATGTACTCGGAGGTGTGTCTTGAACCGTACATCCATTGCCGGTTCATCTGCGTGCATTATATATAATTAAGTGTGTCAAAAATCATTACAGAACATCATGAATAGATAATTAAGGGACCAAATTAATAGAAGTTCATCATCACATTAAAACCAAAGTACATACATAGTTCTCATCTAACAACATAAAGCTCTGCAGAGCATCTAAACTAATTAAACCATACATTGAAACTTTGTAAAACATTTCAATGCCAAAACAAATGCGATCATAATCACGACCAATGTAACAACTGATCCAACGGCATAATGATACCAAGCCTCGGTATGAATGGCATATTTTCTAATCTTTCTAATCTTCAAGCGCATTTCATCCATCTTGATCTTGTGATCATCGACGACATCCGCAACATGCAACTCCAATATCATCTTATCCTCCTCAATTTTTCTTATTTTTTCCTTCAAGAAATTGTTTTCTTCTTCAACTAAATTTAACCTATCGACAATAGGGTCGGTTGGAATTTCCATTCAACAACCTCCTAGATAAATAAAATCTATGTCACGTTGGTCGGCATAATTGTCATAAACAATAAATGAACCAATAGTTATGAAAAGATAATATATACCACATCCGAATCATAGACAGGACGAGGGCCGACGGGGGCGGATACCAAAACCATCGCACTATATAAGATGCAATAATAAAATTAAGAAAATTATACAAGTATCTATATAAACATACAAGGAAGAAATTTTTTCCTTTCAGAAAGAAGATAAGAACAAGAGGCTCACCATGGTGGTGCAGGCGACGAGATCGGCGCGGGCGATCGATGGTGGTGAAGACGGGGACGGGACGTGACGGACCGCTAAACCTAGACAAATATTGAGGAAAATGGAGCTTGGAGGTCGAGCTTGGAGAGGAGAAAGCTTAAGTAGTGTGGCTCGGGCATTCCATCGAACACCTCGTGTGCATAGGAGGTGAGCTAGAGCATCACAACACTACTAGAAAAACCCCTACTAATGGCGCACCTAGTATGGCTATTAATGGCGCATCTGTGGTGCGCCATTAATAGCACGCCATTAGTAATTTTTACTAATGGCGCACCACCTGGTGCGCCATTAGTATCTGGTATACTAATGGCGCACCGCGGGTGCGCTATTAGTATAGGCCAGGGTGCGCCATTAGTATGCCTCCCAGGGGCCATGTATACCCAGGTCCTTTGGCATACTAATGGCGCACCACCACTGGATGCGCCATTAGTAACCGCGGCATACTAATGGCGCACTACCCAGTGATGCGCCATTAGTATGCACTGTCATACTAATGGCGCACTGTCATGTGATGCGCCATTAGTATGAATATTAGGTTTTTTTGTTTTTTATTTTCTGTTTTTTGCACAGGTTACAAAATGTATAATTTGACAAAATATAGACAGCACACATCAACAACAGATTCATCGAATACAATAGAAGATTAGTCTTTGAATACAATTCATCATATTAGTCTCCGAATACAATTCATCATATTAGTCTCCGAATTGAAAGGACCGAACAAAGATAGAACATTATATTACAAGTCTCGAGACCGCGAGTAGCGAGTTTGTCTTCACATTACAAGTCGATATCGATCATCTAAACTACCATCACATAGAAGAGAGTTGCGGTCATCACGATGAGCATCATCACGATGAAACTCGTCTTCATCCGGTTCCTCCAACGCTCCCTCCCCTCTCCCGCTAGATAGAGGGCGTATCTAGATTCGGCCTCGGCCCTAGTGGTGTACCCTTTGTAACTGTTACCGCTGAATCGGTGAACCTGTCTCCGACACTCCTCCCAGTCATCGTAGACTCCGGTAACCTTACCCTTGTACACGACATACGTCGGCATCGCTATGCACTAGCCAAACGAAACGTTAGTACCAATTCACAGACAATACATAAGCAATATATAAGTATGCAACAGAACGATCGGAAGAGAAAAGCAAGACATTAATAGCATCGATTACATCTAAGTTGAACGACTCTCGAAACTAAAGAGACATACTACAAGTTCATTAAAGTTTAATTACAACATGAGCCAATCGATGTTTCAGAACTAGACATAGCATCACTGCTTTCGACTCGACTCAAGGGACCGGAGCGTGGATGAAGCCGCCGTCTATCATGGGAGTCATGAAATAACGGTCGTTGTCAGCCTGCATTTGTAGCATTGTGTCGATGTCACTGTTGGACGGTTGATTGTTGAGGTAGAACTGCCCCGAGGTACGAAGGACATCTTGATGGATGATTTCTGCAAACTCCGACTGGATGCGAAAGAATTCTTGTCGGAGGTCCGCGTCCTGGATTGCCGACACGCTCTTTGCCCAATCTTTGAGTTTACTCGGTAGCAGAAGTTGATGATGGTCCCGTACGATCGCCCGCATGTGATGGATGGCGTAGTAGGCACCCTTCTGACCGCCAGGCGGCTGCTTGACGCAGCAGAACGTCGTATTGTGGGAGAACACGTGCTTGCCGTACTTACAAATAGGCCTGGTGAAGGTGCCTCCAGATTTGGTGTAGCCGGGGGGAACATCATCAAGAACCTTCTTGACATTTGTGTAGTCTACATTCGACTGACGGTCCGGGTCGAAATACGTGGCCATGGAATATTTGGGGCTTAAGAGGATGAGCGTGCAACGTGTGTCACTGCAGAAAACACGGAATGTTAAAAGAAAAATGATCGAAATGTAAGAATTCATATGTTACAGGCCGGTTGAGGGGAGGACTTACTCGGGAAAGTAAGGCACGAGGAAGTTATCCTTATCTTGGTTTGCCAGAATGACGCCTTCGAGGTAAGAACTCGCGACTTGCCGGTCCCCAGCGCTGCCCAAGATCTTGGCACGCATGCAGAAGGGGTCGACTATCACGATGTCCGGGGTCTTGTCGCGAATGATCCGCATCTCCATACTCAGCGAAAATAGCCGAACGAAGGTGTAGTGCAGCGGATGAAGGTTCAACATAGCGTGGATGTCATCAAAACGTAGGACGATCGTACGCCCGATGGAGTTATCCACAAAGCCCTTGCCCTCTGGCACCTTGGCCGCGAAAACCGGGTATGCCACATCCTTCTCTCTGAGACGCCGCTTCTCCAAAGCAAGAACACTGTCATGCAGACTCCGCATAGCACCGGTTGCAGCATTGAGCATATTTGTCGGTAGCATCGCCCTACCCGCCACATGCACCCTCCTCGAGATATCCTGCGGTGAAGGTGGCCCGTCCTGAGCACAGATCGTACTCGGTGCCGGCTGGCTCGCACCCTTCTTGGTCTTTCTTTTGCGTGCCTTCTTCTTCTCCTGTAATGGGACCGAGTTCTGCTCACAAACCGCCTTCTTGAGTGTGTTGGGGCTGATAATATTTCGCACCTCGCCTATCTGAGGCTCGGTGAAGTCGGCAGCTGGAGGCGTCTCCTGAGAGCTGAACGCCAGACGGCGCCTGTTGCAACTTGGCTTCTCCGCGGTACCAGCTAGATCACACACGTCTTTTCTTGGGTTTGGTTCTTGAGAAGGAGGCCCCATGAAGTCGCCATCGTACCCATGATCGGCAAAGTACTGATCGACGTTGCCAAATGTATCATCGTCGTCGTCGTCGTCGTCGTCGTTCTGATCCTGTGCCATATGCATGTTTGGATCCAGTGGCATAGGGATGTCCGGCACCGTTACGGCGGTCTTGCCATGGGGCCGACTTGGCGCCGGCACGACTGGCGGTGTTGTCTTTGGGGTGGTGTCCCCCGCCCCCAAACGAATCTGGATCTTCGGCCAAAGCAGGGGCCAGCTCAGGTAGGCGCTGAGGGTCATCACGTCTTCATCGTCGGCCCCGACGGGTCGAATCGGAGGTAACAAGTCGTCGCAGCCTGGCAGCACCCGAACCAGTTCAACCCTAAACAAGTTGGGTGGCATCTGGGTACCGTGGAACAAGGGGTTGCCCGGTTGAACGATTTTTCCCTTGGCGACATCGACCAACTCGTTGTTCACGAAGTGGAGGAGAGTGCACGGAACGTTGGCGGCGCCCTGCGAAAACATGTAGGGCGTCAGGGATGCCCAGTCAAAGGCAAGGAGATGAAGTCCTCGGCCGAGAGAGGCTTAATTAGTTACCGTGATGATGGCGTCGAGCTCGGCTAATGTCGACGCACCGCCAACGGCGGGCGTGCAGTTGACGGAGGGGCCGCTTGCTGAAGAGGTGCCGGCCGGCATACACCCAGGTGCATTAAGCTCCCGTGCCGGCGTCGGAGACACCAATGCCGCCTCCGCCGGAGGCACCAATGGCCCCGCCATCGCATTATGCGAGTTGCTGGCCGTGAAGCTAGGAATCGGGGGCGGCCCCTGTTGGCCGCCCGCAATCCACACACTCAACCCCGAGATCAATGTAGGCACAAGGGCAGTGATCGTCGCTCCGAGTCGTTGTTCCACTTGCTCTTGGACAATCTCCGGAATCTGCGCCACCTGTGCCTTGAGTTCTTGAACCTCTCGCGCCTGGCTTTCCGAGCTGGTCTTTTTCTCCTTCCGCACACCAGCGGTATAGTATGACCCCCATTTTGTCGACAAGCCTTTGCCGGCCACACGACCAGCTGACGTCGGCTTACTGAGCTTATCCTTGTTCTTCATTACATTCAACGCCCTATTTAGAGTGGTGTCCCAAGGGTTGCTCTTAGTCGACCCCGCGCTACTGCTTTCAGTCGCCTGCGGAAGGAATGTGAACCATTTAGAAATTTGGCTTCATTAATTAGAATGCAACCATATGGAGCTAATTACGCGGGGGTGTATTCCTTACCAGAACAAGCTCAAGCTGCCTGGTCTTCGGATCCGTGGTAAGCTCCTTTGTTTTCGGGTCCTTCTTGTACCGGGCCCTGACAAAGTTCCTGGTCTG
>NW_025229976.1:16518-17494 GCF_018294505.1 Triticum aestivum | reverse complement strand
CTGAAATTGAAAAGCATTTCAAATGAACTCTAAAAAGGTTGAAAGTTGGCATGGTATCATCATTTGACCCACATAGCATGTGCAATAAAGTAAAGAGGGTTACGGCAAAAACTGGATGCACTTCGTGTACAAAACGGACAATCTCTTTCGAAGTATCAGGGTTTCATACGGAAACTTGTCTGTAACAAAGGGATTTCATTTTTTTTGAACTTATTTGAACTCCATAGTTTTTCTGTGCTCAAAATGCACCATTGAAAGCCACATTATCAATTTTCAACCCTTTCTGACTTCATTTGTTATTTTTCATGCATTTACTAATTATTTTGAGCTATAAGACCCTGAAATTGGAAAGCATTTCAAATGAACTCTGAAAAGGTTGAAAGTTGGCATGGTATCATCATTTGACCCACATAGCATGTGCAAGAACGTAGAGAGGGTTACGGCAAAAACTGGATGCACTTCGTGTACAAAACGGACAATCTCTTTCGAAGTATCAAGGTTTCATACAGAAACTCGTCTTTTACAAAGGGGTTTCATTTTTTGAACTTATTTGAACTCCATAGTTTTTCTGTGCTCAAAATTCACCATTCAAAGCCACACCATCAATTTTCAACCCTTTCTGACTTCATTTGTTATTTTTCATGCATTTATTGGTTGTTTTGAGCTATAAGACCCTCAAACTGAAAAGCATTTCAAATGAACTCTGAAAAGGTTGAAAGTTGGCATGATATCATCATTTGACCCACATAGCATGTGCAAGAAAGTAGAGAGGGTTACGGCAAACACTGGATGCACTTCGTGTACAAAACAAACAGTCTCTTTCGAAGTATCAAGGTTTCATACGGAAACTTGTCTGTATCAAAGGGATTTCATTTTTTAAACTTATTTGAACTCCATAGTTTTTCTGTGCTCAAAACGCATCATTCATAGCCGCATCATCAATTTTCAACCCTTTCTGACTTCATTTGTTTTTTTT
>NW_025229976.1:15738-16508 GCF_018294505.1 Triticum aestivum | reverse complement strand
TTTCATACGGAAACTCGTCTTTTACAAAGGGGTTTCATTTTTTGAACTTATTTGAACTCCATAGTTTTTCTGTGCTCAAAATGCACCATTCAAAGCCACATCATCAATTTTCAACCCTTTCTGACTTCATTTGTTATTTTTCATGCATTTAATGGTTATTTTGAGCTATAAGACCCTCAAATTGAAAACCATTTCAAATGAACTCTGAAAAGGTTGAAAGTTGGCATGATATCATCATTTGACCCACATAGCATGTGCAAGAAAGTAGAGAGGGTTACGGCAAAAACTGGATGCATTTCGTGTACAAAACAGACAAGCTCTTTCGAAGTATCCGGGTTTCATACGGAAACTTGTCTGTAACAAAGGGATTTCATTTTTTGAACTTATTTGAACTCCATAGTTTTTCTGTGCTCAAAACGCATCATTCAAAGCCGCATCATCAATTTTCAACCCTTTCTGACTTCATTTGTTTTTTTTCATTCATTTACTGATTATTTTGAGCTATAAGACCCTGAAATTGAAAAGCATTTCAAATGAACTCTAAAAAGGTTGAAAGTTGGCATGGTATCATCATTTGACCCACATAGCATGTGCAATAAAGTAAAGAGGGTTACGACAAAAACTGGATGCACTTCGTGTACAAAACGGACAATCTCTTTCGAAGTATCAGGGTTTCATACGGAAACTTGTCTGTAACAAAGGGATTTCATTTTTTTTGAACTTATTTGAACTCCATAGTTTTTCTGTGCTCAAAATGCTCCATTGAAAGC
>NW_025229976.1:12774-15728 GCF_018294505.1 Triticum aestivum | reverse complement strand
CCATTGAAAGCCACATTATCAATTTTCAACCCTTTCTGACTTCATTTGTTATTTTTCATGCATTTACTAATTATTTTGAGCTATAAGACCCTGAAATTGGAAAGCATTTCAAATGAACTCTGAAAAGGTTGAAAGTTGGCATGGTATCATCATTTGACCCACATAGCATGTGCAAGAACGTAGAGAGGGTTACGGCAAAAACTGGATGCACTTCGTGTACAAAACGGACAATCTCTTTCGAAGTATCAAGGTTTCATACAGAAACTCGTCTTTTACAAAGGGGTTTCATTTTTTGAACTTATTTGAACTCAATAGTTTTTCTGTGCTCAAAATTCACCATTCAAAGCCACACCATCAATTTTCAACCCTTTCTGACTTCATTTGTTATTTTTCATGCATTTATTGGTTGTTTTGAGCTATAAGACCCTCAAACTGAAAAGCATTTCAAATGAACTCTGAAAAGGTTGAAAGTTGGCATGATATCATCATTTGACCCACATAGCATGTGCAAGAAAGTAGAGAGGGTTACGGCAAACACTGGATGCACTTCGTGTACAAAACAAACAATCTCTTTCGAAGTATCAAGGTTTCATACGGAAACTTGTCTGTATCAAAGGGATTTCATTTTTTAAACTTATTTGAACTCCATAGTTTTTCTGTGCTCAAAACGCATCATTCATAGCCGCATCATCAATTTTCAACCCTTTCTGACTTCATTTGTTTTTTTTCATTCATTTACTGATTATTTTGAGCTATAAGACCCTGAAATTGAAAAGCATTTCAAATGAACTCTAAAAAGGTTGAAAGTTGGCATGGTATCATCATTTGACCCACATAGCATCTGCAATAAAGTAGAGAGAGTTACGGCAAAAACTGGATGCACTTCGTGTACAAAACGGACAATCTCTTTCGAAGTATCAGGGTTTCATACGGAAACTTGTGTGTAACAAAGGGATTTCATTTTTTTGAACTTATTTGAACTCCATAGTTTTTCTGTGCTCAAAATGCACCATTCAAAGCCACATTATCAATTTTCAACACTTTCTGACTTCATTTGTTAATTTTCATGCATTTACTGGTTATTTTGAGCTATAAGACCCTCAAATTGAAAAGCATTTCAAATGAACTCTGAAAAGGTTGAAAGTTGGCATGGTATCATCATTTGACCCAGATAGCATGTGCAAGAATGTAGAGAGGGTTATGGCAAAAACTGGATGCACTTCGTGTACAAAACGGACAATCTCTTTCGACGTATCAGGGTTTCATACGGAAACTCGTCTTTTACAAAGGGGTTTCATTTTTTTGAACTTATTTGAACTCCATAGTTTTTCTCTGCTCAAAATGCACCATTGAAAGCCACATCATCAATTTTCAACGCTTTCTGACTTCATTTGTTATTTTTCATGCATTTAATGGTTATTTTGAGATATAAGACCCTCAAATTGAAAAGCATTTCAAATGAACTCTGAAAAGGTTGAAAGTTGGCATGATATCATCATTTGACCCACATAGCATGTGCAAGAAAGTAGAGAGGGTTACGGCAAAAACTGGATGCACTTCATGGACAAAACATACAATCTCTTTCTAAGTATCAGGGTTTCATACGGAAACTTGTCTGTAACAAAGGGATTTCATTTTTTTGAACTTATTTGAACTCCATAGTTTTTCTGTCCTCAAAACGCATCATTCAAAGCCGCATCATCAATTTTCAACCCTTTCTGACTTCATTTGTTTTTTTCATGCATTTACTGATTATTTTGAGCTATAAGACCCTGAAATTGAAAAGCATTTCAAATGAACTCTAAAAAGGTTGAAAGTTGGCATGGTATCATCATTTGACCCACATAGCATGTGCAATAAAGTAGAGAGGGTTACGGCAAAAACTGGATGCACTTCGTGTACAAAACGGACAATCTCTTTCGAAGTATCAGGGTTTCATACGGAAACATGTCTGTAACAAAGGGATTTCATTTTTTTGAACTTATTTGAACTCCATAGTTTTTCTGGGCTCAAAATGCACCATTCAAAGCCACATTATCAATTTTCAACCCTTTCTAACTTCATTTGTTATTTTTCTTGCATTTACTGATTATTTTGAGCTATAAGACCCTGAAATTGGAAAGCATTTCAAATGAACTCTGAAAAGGTTGAAAGTTGGCATGGTATCATCATTTGACCCACATAGCATGTGCAAGAAAGTAGAGAGGGTTACGGCAAAAACTGGATGAACTTCGTGTACAAAACGGACAATCTCTATCGAAGTATCAGGGTTTCATACGGAAACTCGTCTTTTACAAAGGGGTTTCATTTTTTGAACTTATTTGAACTCCATAGTTTTTCTGTGCTCAAAATGCACCATTCAAAGCCACATCATCAATTTTCAACCCTTTCTGACTTCATTTGTTATTTTTCATGCATTTAATGGTTATTTTGAGCTATAAGACCCTCAAATTGAAAAGCATTTCAAATGAACTCTGAAAAGGTTGACAGTTGGCATGATATCATCATTTGACCCACATAGCATTTACAAGAAAGTTGATAGGGTTACGGCAAAAACTGGATGCACTTCGTGTACAAAACAGACAATCTCTTTCGAAGTATCAGGGCTTCATACGGAAACTTGTCTGTAACAAAGGGATTTCATTTTTTGAACTTATTTCAACTCCATATTTTGTCTGTGCTCAAAACGCATCATTCAAAGCCGCATCATCAATTTTCAACCCTTTCTGACTTCATTTGTTTTTTTCATTCATTTACTGATTATTTTGAGCTATAAGACCCTGAAATTGAAAAGCATTTCAAATGAACTCTAAAAAGGTTGAAAGTTGGCATGGTATCATCATTTGACCCACATAGCATGTGCAATAAAGTAAAGAGGGTTACGGCAAAAACTAGATGCATTTCGTGTACAAAACAGACAATCTCTTTCGAAGTATCAGGGTTTCATACGGAAA
>NW_025229976.1:11563-11930 GCF_018294505.1 Triticum aestivum | reverse complement strand
AATTTTCAACCCTTTCTGACTTCATTTGTTATTTTTCATGCATTTAATGGTTATTTTGAGCTATAAGACCCTCAAATTGAAAAGCATTTCAAATGAACTCTGAAAAGGTTGAAAGTTGGCATGATATCATCATTTGACCCACATAGCATGTGCAAGAAAGTAGAGAGGGTTACGGCAAAAACTGGATGCACTTCGTGGACAAAACAGACAATCTCTTTCTAAGTATCAGGGTTTCATACGGAAACTTGTCTGTAACAAAGGGATTTCATTTTTTTGAACTTATTTGAACTCCATAGTTTTTCTGTGCTCAAAACGCATCATTCAAAGCCGCATCATCAATTTTCAACCCTTTCTGACTTCATTTGTT
>NW_025229976.1:10737-11386 GCF_018294505.1 Triticum aestivum | reverse complement strand
GAAAGTTGGCATGGTATCATCATTTGACCCACATAGCATGTGCAATAAAGTAGAGAGGGTTACGGCAAAAACTGGATGCACTTCGTGTACAAAACGGACAATCTCTTTCGAAGTATCAGGGTTTCATACGGAAACATGTCTGTAACAAAGGGATTTCATTTTTTTGAACTTATTTGAACTCCATAGTTTTTCTGGGCTCAAAATGCACCATTCAAAGCCACATTATCAATTTTCAACCCTTTCTAACTTCATTTGTTATTTTGCATGCATTTACTGATTATTTTTAGCTATAAGACCCTGAAATTGGAAAGCATTTCAAATGAACTCTGAAAAGGTTGAAAGTTGGCATGGTATCATCATTTGACCCACATAGCATGTGCAAGAAAGTAGAGAGGGTTACGGCAAAAACTGGATGAACTTCGTGTACAAAACGGACAATCTCTATCGAAGTATCAGGATTTCATACGGAAACTCGTCTTTTACAAAGGGGTTTCATTTTTTGAACTTATTTGAACTCCATAGTTTTTCTGTGCTCAAAATGCACCATTCAAAGCCACATCATCAATTTTCAACCCTTTCTGACTTCATTTGTTATTTTTCATGCATTTAATGGTTATTTTGAGCTATAAGACCCTCAAATTGAAAACCA
>NW_025229976.1:9228-9786 GCF_018294505.1 Triticum aestivum | reverse complement strand
CTGAAATTGAAAAGCATTTCAAATGAACTCTAAAAAGGTTGAAAGTTGGCATGGTATCATCATTTGACCCACATAGCATGTGCAATAAAGTAAAGAGGGTTACGGCAAAAACTGGATGCACTTCGTGTACAAAACGGACAATCTCTTTCGAAGTATCAGGGTTTCATACGGAAACTTGTCTGTAACAAAGGGATTTCATTTTTTTTGAACTTATTTGAACTCCATAGTTTTTCTGTGCTCAAAATGCACCATTGAAAGCCACATTATCAATTTTCAACCCTTTCTGACTTCATTTGTTATTTTTCATGCATTTACTAATTATTTTGAGCTATAAGACCCTGAAATTGGAAAGCATTTCAAATGAACTCTGAAAAGGTTGAAAGTTGGCATGGTATCATCATTTGACCCACATAGCATGTGCAAGAACGTAGAGAGGGTTACGGCAAAAACTGGATGCACTTCGTGTACAAAACGGACAATCTCTTTCGAAGTATCAAGGTTTCATACAGAAACTCGTCTTTTACAAAGGGGTTTCATTTTTTGAACTTATTTGAACTC
>NW_025229976.1:6716-7378 GCF_018294505.1 Triticum aestivum | reverse complement strand
TCTGTGCTCAAAACGCATCATTCAAAGCCGCATCATCAATTTTCAACCCTTTCTGACTTCATTTGTTTTTTTCATTCATTTACTGATTATTTTGAGCTATAAGACCCTGAAATTGAAAAGCATTTCAAATGAACTCTAAAAAGGTTGAAAGTTGGCATGGTATCATCATTTGACCCACATAGCATGTGCAATAAAGTAAAGAGGGTTACGGCAAAAACTGGATGCACTTCGTGTACAAAACGGACAATCTCTTTCGAAGTATCAGGGTTTCATACGGAAACTCGTCTTTTACAAAGGGGTTTCATTTTTTGAACTTATTTGAACTCCATAGTTTTTCTGTGCTCAAAACGCATCATTCAAAGCCGCATCATCAATTTTCAACCCTTTCTGACTTCATTTGATTTTTTTCATGCATTTACTCATTATTTTGAGCTATAAGACATTGAAATTGAAAAGCATTTCAACTGAACTCTAAAAAGGTTGAAAGTTGGCATGGTATCATCATTTGACCCACATAGCCTGTGCAATAAAGTAGAGAGGGTTACGGCAAAAACTGGATGCACTTCGTGTACAAAACGGAGAATCTCTTTCGAAGTATCAGGGTTTCATACGGAAACTTGTCTGTAACAAAGGGATTTCATTTTTTTTGAACTTATTTGAAC
>NW_025229976.1:6148-6706 GCF_018294505.1 Triticum aestivum | reverse complement strand
CTGAAATTGAAAAGCATTTCAAATGAACTCTAAAAAGGTTGAAAGTTGGCATGGTATCATCATTTGACCCACATAGCATGTGCAATAAAGTAAAGAGGGTTACGGCAAAAACTGGATGCACTTCGTGTACAAAACGGACAATCTCTTTCGAAGTATCAGGGTTTCATACGGAAACTTGTCTGTAACAAAGGGATTTCATTTTTTTTGAACTTATTTGAACTCCATAGTTTTTCTGTGCTCAAAATGCACCATTGAAAGCCACATTATCAATTTTCAACCCTTTCTGACTTCATTTGTTATTTTTCATGCATTTACTAATTATTTTGAGCTATAAGACCCTGAAATTGGAAAGCATTTCAAATGAACTCTGAAAAGGTTGAAAGTTGGCATGGTATCATCATTTGACCCACATAGCATGTGCAAGAACGTAGAGAGGGTTACGGCAAAAACTGGATGCACTTCGTGTACAAAACGGACAATCTCTTTCGAAGTATCAAGGTTTCATACAGAAACTCGTCTTTTACAAAGGGGTTTCATTTTTTGAACTTATTTGAACTC
>NW_025229976.1:5445-6138 GCF_018294505.1 Triticum aestivum | reverse complement strand
GTATCAGGGTTTCATACGGAAACTCGTCTTTTACAAAGGGGTTTCATTTTTTGAACTTATTTGAACTCCATAGTTTTTCTGTGCTCAAAATGCACCATTCAAAGCCACATCATCAATTTTCAACCCTTTCTGACTTCATTTGTTATTTTTCATGCATTTAATGGTTATTTTGAGCTATAAGACCCTCAAATTGAAAAGCATTTCAAATGAACTCTGAAAAGGTTGACAGTTGGCATGATATCATCATTTGACCCACATAGCATTTACAAGAAAGTTGATAGGGTTACGGCAAAAACTGGATGCACTTCGTGTACAAAACAGACAATCTCTTTCGAAGTATCAGGGCTTCATACGGAAACTTGTCTGTAACAAAGGGATTTCATTTTTTGAACTTATTTCAACTCCATATTTTGTCTGTGCTCAAAACGCATCATTCAAAGCCGCATCATCAATTTTCAACCCTTTCTGACTTCATTTGTTTTTTTCATTCATTTACTGATTATTTTGAGCTATAAGACCCTGAAATTGAAAAGCATTTCAAATGAACTCTAAAAAGGTTGAAAGTTGGCATGGTATCATCATTTGACCCACATAGCATGTGCAATAAAGTAAAGAGGGTTACGGCAAAAACTAGATGCATTTCGTGTACAAAACAGACAATCTCTTTCGAAGTATCAGGGTTTCATACGGAAA
>NW_025229976.1:3432-5435 GCF_018294505.1 Triticum aestivum | reverse complement strand
CGTCTTTTACAAAGGGGTTTCATTTTTTGAACTTATTTGAACTCCATAGTTTTTCTGTTCTCAAAATTCACCATTCAAAGCCACACCATCAATTTTCAACCCTTTCTGACTTCATTTGTTATTTTTCATGCATTTATTGGATGTTTTGAGCTATAAGACCCTCAAACTGAAAAGCATTTCAAATGAACTCTGAAAAGGTTGAAAGTTGGCATGATATCATCATTTGACCCACATAGCATGTGCAAGAAAGTAGAGAGGGTTACGGGAAACACTGGATGCACTTCGTGTACAAAACAAACAATCTCTTTCGAAGTATCAAGGTTTCATACGGAAACTTGTCTGTAACAAAGGGATTTCATTTTTTAAACTTATTTGAACTCCATAGTTTTTTTGTGCTCAAAACGCATCATTCAAAGCCGCATCATCAATTTTCAACCCTTTCTGACTTCATTTGTTTTTTTTTCATTCATTTACTGATTATTTTGAGCTATAAGACCCTGAAATTGAAAAGCATTTCAAATGAACTCTAAAAAGGTTGAAAGTTGGCATGGTATCATCATTTGACCCACATAGCATGTGCAATAAAGTAGAGAGAGTTACGGCAAAAACTGGATGCACTTCGTGTACAAAACGGACAATCTCTTTCGAAGTATCAGGGTTTCATACGGAAACTTGTCTATAACAAAGGGATTTCATTTTTTTGAACATATTTGAACTCCATAGTTTTTCTGTGCTCAAAATGCACCATTCAAAGCCACATTATCAATTTTCAACACTTTCTGACTTCATTTGTTATTTTTCATGCATTTACTGGTTATTTTGAGCTATAAGACCCTCAAATTGAAACGCATTTCAAATGAACTCTGAAAAGGTTGAAAGTTGGCATGGTATCATCATTTGACCCACATATCATGTGCAATAATGTAGAGAGGGTTACGTCAAAAACATGATGCACTTCGTGTACAAAACGGACAATCTCTTTCGAAGTATCAGGGTTTCATACGGAAACACGTCTTTTACAAAGGGGTTTCATTTTTTTGAACTTATTTGAACTCCATAGTTTTTCTGTGCTCAAAACGCATCATTCAAAGCCGCATCATCAATTTTCAACCCTTTCTGACTTCATTTGTTTTTTTTCATGCATTTACTCATTATTTTGAGCTATAAGACCCTGAAATTGAAAAGCATTTCAAATGAACTCTAAAAAGGTTGAAAGTTGGCATGGTATCATCATTTGACCCACATAGCATGTGCAATAAAGTAGAGAGAGTTACGGCAAAAACTGGATGCACTTCGTGTACAAAACGGAAAATCTCTTTCGAAGTATCAGGGTTTCATACGGAAACTTGTCTGTAACAAAGGGATTTCATTTTTTTGAACTTATTTGAACTCCATAGTTTTTCTGTGCTCAAAATGCACCATTCAAAGCCACATTATCAATTTTCAACACTTTCTGACTTCATTTGTTATTTTTCATGCATTTACTGGTTATTTTGAGCTATAAGACCCTCAAATTGAAAAGCATTTCAAATGAACTCTGAAAAGGTTGAAAGTTGGCATGGTATCATCATTTGACCCACATATCATGTGCAATAATGTAGAGAGGGTTACGTCAAAAACATGATGCACTTCGTGTACAAAACGGACAATCTCTTTCGAAGTATCAGGGTTTGATACAGAAACTCGTTTGTTACAAAGGGATTTCATTTTTTTGAACTTATTTGAACTCCATAGTTTTTCTGTGCTCAAAATGCATCATTCAAAGCCACATCATCAATTTTCAACCCTTTCTGACTTTATGTTTTATTTTTCATTCATTTACTGATTATTTTGAGCTATAAGACCCTGAAATTGGAAAGCGTTTCAAATGAACTCTGAAAAGGTTGAAAGTTGGCATGGTATCATCATTTGACCCACATATCATGATGAAGAATGTAGAGAGGGTTACAGCAAAAACTGGATGCACTTCGTGTACAAAACGGACAATCTCTTTCGAAGTATCA
>NW_025229976.1:2867-3422 GCF_018294505.1 Triticum aestivum | reverse complement strand
ACGGAAACTCGTCCGTTACAAAGGGATTTTATTTTTTTTGAACTTATTTTAAATCCATAGTTTTTTTGTGCTCAAAATGCACCATTCAAAGCCAGATCATCAATTTTCAACCCTTTCTGACTTCATTTGTTATTTATCACGCATTTAGTGATTATTTTGAGCTATAATACCCTGAAATTGAGAAGCATTTCAAATGAACTCTAAAAAGGTTGAAAGTTGGCATGGTATCATCATTTGGCCCACATATCATGTGCAAGAAAGTAGAGAGGGTTACGGCAAAAACTGGATGCACTTCGTGTACAAAACGGACAATCTCTTTCGAAGTATCAGGGTTTCATACGGAAACTTGTCTGTTACAAAGAGATTTCAATTTTTTTGAACTTATTTGAACTCCATAGTTTTTCTTTGCCAAAATGCACCATTCAAAGCCACACCATCAATTTTCAACCCGTTCCGACTTCATTTGTTATTTTTCATGCATTTACTGATTATTTTGAGCTATAAGACCGTGAAAATTTCAAATGAACTCTAAAAAGGTTGAAAGTTGGCATGGTA
>NW_025229976.1:1978-2756 GCF_018294505.1 Triticum aestivum | reverse complement strand
TCATGCATTTACTGATTATTTTGAGCTATAAGACCCTGAAAATTTCAAATGAACTCTAAAAAGGTTGAAAGTTGGCATGGTATCATCATTTGACCCACATAGCATGTGCAAGAAAGTAGAGAGGGTTACAGCAAAAACTGGATGCACTTCGTGTACAAAACGGACAATCTCTTTCGAAGTATCAGGGTTTCATACGGAAACTTGTCTGTTACAAAGAGATTTCAATTTTTTTAAACTTATTTGAACTCCATAGTTTTTCTTTGCTCAAAATGCACCATTCAAAGCCACACCATCAATTTTCAACCCGTTCTGACTTCATTTGTTATTTTTCATGCATTTACTGATTATTTTGAGCTATAAGATGTAACACCCTGGGAATCATGCTACAGTAACCCCCTGTGATTAAGCTAATCATGTGCTAAACAGGGCTAGATCACATTTGAACCACACCCTTGTCAAGCTCCTAGTTCAAACTTCAAATATAATTAAAGTGGAAAATAAAAGTTTTCAAAAATTCAAAAAGAAATGTTCAGTGGGTTCTAAATAATACACTGGTAATTATGGTGGAGAAAACACATTTTTATAAAATGTCTAAATACTTTTAAATGAAATAAAACAGAAAAGGAAATAAACAAAAAAGAGAAAACAGAAAACAAAACAGAAAAAGAAAGCAAAAGGAAAAAGGCCCGCTCCCCCCCCACTGGAACCGCGGCCCAAACCCCCCCGGCCCAAGCTGGGCCGCCACCCGCAGCCGCGCCCCGGCCCAGCCCACCCCCCC
>NW_025229976.1:0-1619 GCF_018294505.1 Triticum aestivum | reverse complement strand
TCGCCGGCGGTGAACCCCGCGAGAGGATAAGGGCGCCAGCGGCCCCGCTCCCTCGGGCCTCTCTCCCACTCACCCCGCTCGCTCCCTCGGCCTCTGCGCCTCTCCCCCGGGTCCGCGCCGCTCCCCTCTTCCCCACGCCCGACGCGCTCGCCACCGTTCACCTTGTTCACGTGGCCACCGTGCCCCACTCGCCTCCTCGCCGTGTCGTACGACGTCGCCGCCCTCGACTACACCCCCTCCGCCTCTCCGTCGAAGCTCAGAGCCACTGCAACCGCCTCCCCGAGCTCGCCTTCAACCTCGGACACCGGCGACCCCCTTCTTCCCCGGCGACGACCTGCTGCTACTAAGCCACCCACGGGCCTTTCTTGCGCCGCGCGGTGAGCTCCTCTACCTCCTCCCCCTCTCCGCTAGCTCGCTCGCGCTCCGTAGCGGCTCCCCCACGAGCGCCCGAACGCGCTGCCGCCTGCGCTCGTCGCCGGCGTGCCTCCGGTGACCAAATGGCCACGGGCCAGCGCCCGTTGCCTTCGCCTCCTAACGCACGACCCACCTAGCCTCTCCGTTCGCTCGCTAGCATGCTGCGTCGCCCTTTCCTCTGGCGTCCGACTCCGGTCGTCCGCCGACGAGCTTGCCGCGCTCGATTCCGGTCACCCCTGCCGCCACAACCACCACCGTTGGACGCGGCGCAGCCGTAGCTTTCGAATGCGACCGAAAACTCCCTGAACGGTGCCCTGTACGTGGATTCCGGCGAGGTCCCGAGCGCCTCCGCCGTGTTTTCGGTCGCCGGCGTTGCTCCGGCGCCGGCCACCGACGTGGCACACCTGGGGGCCACCCCCTGGGTCACTGCCAGTGGGCCCCCTGGTCACCTGTTGACCAGTTGACCTGGTCAACTGGGCTGACTGGGCGGCCCCAGCCACTGACGTGCGGGCCCCGCCCCTTAAAATAAATAATTAAAATGATTTTATAATTAAAAGTAATTAGTTTAACTAATTAGTCACTAACATGTGGGGCCCATCCCTCTAATTATACTGTTAGTTTAGTTTAACTAAATGTTAGACTAACAGAGGCTGACATGTGGGTCCCACTGGACCCACCTGTCTGGTTTGACTGGTCAGCCGACCAGTTGACCTGCTGACGTCAGCATTACCTCATGCTGACGTCATAATTCATTTTTCTGAATATAAATAATTCCAGAAATTCAAATAAACTTTGAAAATTCATATCTTTTAAACCGTAACTCGGATGAAAATGTTTTCTATATGAAAGTTGCTCAGAACGACGAGACGAATCTGAATACGCAGTCCGTTCGTCCACCACACCTCCCTAACCTATCGAACTAGCAACTTTCCCCCTCCGGTCCGTCTGCCCGAAAACGCGAAACATCGGGAATACCTCCCGGATGTTCCCCCCCTTCACCGGTACCACCTACTGTCGCGTTAGGACACCCCTAGCACCGCTCATTGACATGTCACGCATCGTCATGCTTATGTTTGCTTTGTATTTACTGTTTCTTCCCCCTCTTCTCTCCGGTAGACTACGAGACCGACACTGCTGCTGCCCAGTTCGACTACGGAGTCGACGACCCCTCCTACTTGCCAGAGCAACCAGGCAAGCCCCCCCCC
>NW_025229975.1:0-17525 GCF_018294505.1 Triticum aestivum | reverse complement strand
CAAGCAAGCAAGAATTTCAAGAGCCAAAGGCTCCAGAGGGTTTTCGGAAGATCGAATATTATTTTGAAGACTTTTGTGAAACACAAGAACAACTGGGGATGAGCGGATACTCGGCAAGCGCGAGTAATTATCCGTAGGGGTATTCATGCAGCAAGGAACTGCAGGGCAGTAAGCGTAAAGAATTCTCGGAATATCGAAGAGTATTTCAGGACATCTTGTAATAACAAGAGCAACTGGGGATGACAATATGAACGATAGGTGTAAGTAGTTATCCAGAGGGATTTATCGATGGAAGTGAATTGCAAAAGCGATGGCACATAGTCTCGAGAGCACATCGTAGAGTATCTTCGGAATCTTCTGGTGCAGCAGGCGGTCATCGGTAACAAGTGGCTCTCCGGGAGAAAGTACTTGCGAGAACCTAAAGTTAGTTTTGTTTTTAGCGAAATCATTTAACCCAAATAGAAGAGAGCTCAGAGTCACAGAGTAAAGGTCGAGGAGTAAAAGATCCTAGTACCACCCAATGGCGACGTGGCCCGTAAGGCACACAGCCAAGTTAGTAAAAGTTTTGCAATGTCTAGACTCTACTTCGGCCAAGAAGTGTGAAAGGGGGATTCCTACAGGCAGTCGGCTCTGATACCAACTTGTGACGCCCCCGATTCAATCGTACACTAATCTTGCACGCAAATGTGTACGATCAAGATCAGGGACTCACGGGAAGATATCACAACACAACTCTACAAATAAAATAAGTCATACAAGCATCATAATACAAGCCAGGGGCCTCGAGGGCTCGAATACAAGTGCTCGATCATAGACGAGTCAGCGGAAGCAACAATATCTGAGTACAGACATAAGTTAAACAAGTTTGCCTTAAGAAGGCTAGCACAAACTGGGATACAGATCGAAAGAGGTGCAGGCCTCCTGCCTGGGATCCTCCTAACTACTCCTGGTCGTCGTCGTCAGCCTGCACGTAGTAGTAGGCACCTCCGGTGTAGTAGGGGTCGTCGTCGACGGTGGCGTCTGGCTCCAGGGCTCCAGCATCTGGTTGCGACAACCAGGTAGAAGGGAAAGGGGAAAAGAGGGAGAAAGCAACCGTGAGTACTCATCCAAAGTACTCGTGTCACACCCTAGCTAGTCATGCATTAGAGTGTTGCATCATGTTTACTCTTTCATCAGAAACTTGAAATGGGGATGACAGAACCCCCAGTTCCCTCTGAAACCAACTAGGGTTTACTAAAATAATTTTCAATGAACCTGAAATGCCCTTCTAAAATGCCCATCATTTTTGTCTTGGTTCAGAACCTCTGCCAAAAGTGGTGCACATTTTCCTAGGCCATCCTAGGGTTTTGAATTAAATCATAACTATTTGAATTTGGGCATTTAAAATAATATAAAATATTTAAATGCTCAAATATCTCCAAACTAAAATGTTTCATGTTGGAAATAATCCAACTATGAGCCAGGAGTAGTTTGGTGATTTTTGGAGTTGCCTAGGTATTTTATTTAACTCAACAAAGTTGCAGATATATTAAATAAAAACAGAAAACAGAAAAGAAAGGGGAAGACTTACCTGTGCGGCCCAGCCAGTCGGCCGGCCCAGCCAGCAACCGACCCAGCCCAGCACTGTAGCTCCTCGTCGTCTTCCTCCCCACGCCCCGAAGCTGCTGCGTGCTCGCGCGCGCGCGGCCGCGCGGCCACCTCCTGCTTGTCGACGCCCTCCTGGCCGCGTGGACGACGCCCGCAGCCCGTCCCGATCCCCCCTGCTCTCTCTCACTCTCCCCGGCTCTCTCCTTCCTCTCCCTCGCTCTCTCGCTCACACGGCCGAACACCACCGTCGCCACCGTTCGCCGTAGCAGTCGTCTCCGACCACCCCTCGCTTCCCCGACAAGCTCAGAAGCTCCGCCACAATTCCCTCTTCCTCCCCACCGCTCCACGGGTCTCCGGAAGCCCTGCATCGCCGCCACGTCGTTGTTCCCCTCTTCGGACTCCGACCATCGTCGCCGTCAAATTCGTCGTCTCCGGCGCGTCCCCGAGCCCGCTTCGACGCCCACTGCAACCGCGGTGAGCCCCCGGAGCGTTTCCCCCTTTTCCCTGGTCTCTCCCGACCTCTAGGCCCTAGCTCCACCTCGACCGAGAGCTCCACGCCGCCGGCGATGTCGCCGTCGTGGCCACGGTCGCCGTAGCGCCCAACCGAGCACACCATCGTGCTCCACACATCACCAGGAGCACGTAGAACGCACCAACGCCTCCCCAAACCCCCTGCAACACTGATCCCGACCGCACCCGAACTCCGGCCGCCGCAGCCGAGCTCGCCGCCGTCAACTCCGGCCACCCCGAGCCCAACCACCACCACCAATAGACGCGGCTCAACCTCAGCAACACATAGGTGCCTTCCGCCGTCCATTTGGTCGCCGGAATGGCAAAAAGCACTCTCGCCGCCGTCTCGGATCTCGCCGGCGTCATGTCGCCGGTGGGGTTTGACTTGACCGACCTGGGGTTTGACCCCCCAGGGTCACTGACGCGTGGGCCCTGTCGGCCAGATGGTTAGGTTAGCGCTAACTACTGTTAGTCAACCCCCCCTGACACTGACAGTGGGCCCCAGCGCCACTAATTAGTAATTAGAATTAATTTAAATCTGTTTAACCCCCCCCCCTGTCACTGACGTGTGGCCCCACACGTCAGGTTTGACTTCAGCCAGCCCTTTTGACCTGCTGACGTCACTGTGATGTCAGGCTGACGCAGTAATTGAATTTCTGGATTTAAATTAAATCAGGAAATTCCAGAATATTATTTAAACTTCAAAAATTCATAACTTTTATTCTGTAACTCCAAATTGGACAAATTATATATGAAAAATGATCAGAAAAATCCAATCTATCCATCTGTACTATTTTCATGCATGATCAAACAAGTTAAATTGATGTTTTAATCAGAACAAGAAAAGGCACTTTAAAAGGCCATATTTGAATTTGGAATTTGAATCTTTGATTCAAATTTGTTCAAACACTTCTGGCCTTAGTTGCATTAGCCCAACACACTCATATTGCCATGTTTCATGCATGCATCATATTGTTGCACATTGTTTGGTGATGCTTGTGTATCGATGTCCTTTGCGACAGGATCTGTTCCCGAGGAGTACCGTGATTACCCTAACGAAGAACCGTATCCGTGCATCGAACCATCAGGAAAGCAACCAACCATTTGATCATATCGATACAATCCCATGTTCTCGCTCTTGCTCTCTTTTACTGCATTAAGACAACGTGATTCAAACTGCTGTGTGCTACGGTAGTTGAACCCATTTCCTCTGCATGACCTGTCATTGCCACAGTAACTAGATGAAACCCACTAGCATGTGTAGGAGTTGATTGAGCCATATGTATGTGTTGTTCCTACCTTGCTATGCCTGCTATGCTTAGAGTCGTGTCAGGTCTGGTTCATCTGGGTGATGGGCTAGAGTGAAATGTTAATGTCGGTAATGAGAGTGGTGTGGTGAACACGATTTGGTAAAGGTATCGATGAGAGGCCATGTAGGAGTACATGGTGGGTTGTTTCATTGAAGCCGACCTTAAGCACTGAGATCTGTATGTGTGATTTAAGAATCAGCTACTACCATGCATTGGGCCCTGAAATATGACCCCGCTCGACTTCTTATTCACCCTAGCTCTCTGTCCAGGAGTTGCAAGTAGTTTCTGGTGTTTGTAGCCTACTGGAGGCCCGGGACAGCGCTGACCGTAGGGGTGGGCTGTGATGCGGTAGGTACGTGGCACGGTGTACCGAATACCCGTTAGGTATCTCGGGAACCCTGTTCACATCGTTCGGGGCCGTATGGGAAACCTCGGCCGGACTCCCTGCGGATGGAACCTGAATAGGCGATAAACCTGGACTAGAGGCTTAAGTGTTTAGGTAGGTCGTGGTCTACACCCACGTCGGCTTTCGCTTGAAGTCTGCCGAGCACATGTCGTGTGCAGACGCTAAGTGGTGGAAACATGTATGACGAAGTACACCCCTGCAGGGTTATCATAATCTATTCGAATAGCCGCGTCCGCGGTAAAGGACTACTTGGTTGCCTATACAGTTCATAGACAAGTAAATGGAAACTACTAAAAGCCTCAAGATAAGTGTGAGTGCCGAGGATGGCTCTTCCGTAGGAAGACGGAGGTGGATCCTCGGTAGTGTATTGAAGTGGTGAATAGTGGACTCGTGTGCGCAAAACTATTTCAAGTTGGAGTATCGTAGGATAGCCTAGCCATGAGTCAAAGCTGGCTTGCTGCAATAACTCCACCAACCCTTCTTGATACTATGCATGTATGTAGGATCTGATGTAAGTCTTGCTGAGTACCTTTGTACTCATGTTGCTATAATCTACATTTTTACAGAAGACGCTGCAACCCCTTCTGATGGGTTCTATGTAGACATTGACATCAACGAGTAGGCTAAGGACCCAGGTGGTGACCCTGAGCTTGTGAGGGACCACGTAGTATAGTAGGCTGTCCAAGCCTCTTTTATTTTACTAGTTGTCTGTACTCAGACAAGTTACTTCCGCTGTTGGCTTGTATGACTGTATGACTTGTATGTTGGGTCGTAAGACCCGTACCTTTGTGTTTGATATGTATGGCTCCCTGAGCCTTAAATAAAGTACTTGTGTCGTAGAGTCATGTTGTGATGCTTCGTTGTATTGGCACATATCGAGCATATTGTGTGTATGATTGAAATGCTTGGTATGTGTGGGATCTGACTATCTAGTTGTTTATCTTTAGTAGCCTCTCTTACCGGGAAATGTCTCCTAGTGTTACCTCTGAGCCATGGTAGCTTGCTACTGCTCTGGAACACTTAGGCTGGCCGGCATGTGTCCTTCTTCGTTCCTGTGTCTGTCCCTTCGGGGAAATGTCACGCATTGAGTACCGGAGTCCTGTTAGCCCGCTACAGCCCGGTTTATCGGGGTCCTGACAGCGTTGGCATCAGAGCCGGACTGCCTGTAGGTTCTCCAAGCCAAACTGGTCGATGTTGAGTCTAGAAATTCTTAGTTATATGTAGGGGAATTGTTTGTGGGTTGGAACGTAAGGCTCTTTTTACTCCTTATACCTTATGACTTTCTGATCTGAGTCAGTCCATTCTTCCACCGGGGGTTAAGGAATTAGGTTCTGTTCTCTCTATCAGGATCACGAGTTACTAATCAGTAGTACCTTATAAGTTTGATGGTTACCAGCCTAGTTCAGTTCTACTACCACATTGTGTTGTTAGAATGGCTCCAGAACTTTGATGTGATGATGTTGAGTGTGTACGAAATCCTTTGTCAAATGTCTCAATATCCTTTTTGAGCATTTACAGCTGTTATGCTGCCGAAATTTTGCTAGAAATTCTAATGCCTTTGCATTATGATTATGCTTTCAGATGGCCACTCGCGACCTCAATCAAGTGGTTCGCCTGACTCGATGCCTAGATGTACCCGGCCATACTGCTAAGTTGGTCAGGGTAATGACTGAGGCTGGATATCGCTGGTATCCCAAGTACACGGTCGAAGAGCAATTCCGGGACTTCAATCAAAGCCAGTATCTCTGCACTGTCAGGATATTTCCATCTTATCCTGGATCCACCGAGCCTCTTCACTGCTCCTATGGACTCGGGGTTACTATTGAGATGGATGTGCAGGACGGCGCCTACTCTATGATGACCATTATGCGAGTTAGATCTGGTCTATTTCGGGACTCTGACTTCCGGTATATGCCAGGATCACTTCCGGGAGCACAAGGATATCTCCAAGCTATTTATGCTGACTCCACTCAGGAGGATTCACGGACTCGCACCACTGCTGAGATGCTCGAGGATAAGGACCGTGAAAATCGGGCCTTAAGGTTAGAGCTCTTCAATACCCGTGCTGACCACTGGGCCACTTTGACTCGGTTCGCACCGGCGGTGCAAGCTGGATATTCAGATATGCGCGATCTCTATCCTGTGAGATCTGCTCTGCCAGACGTGATGGTTTGGCATGATGTAGGAGGCATCACCCCACCTCGCGGTCCCCGCAGGCCACCGTTTGTTGGTCCACGACCTCATCCTAGCCCCTATGGTCCACAAGCTCCGCGAGACCGTCTGTTTCCGGATGATCACGTTGAACTTCCAGGCTATGGAGGTGACTTCTACGAGGACTACTACGGATCGGTCTGAGCTAGTAGTAGCATCACTAGTTCGCACTAGCTGTGTCATCTATCGTCCCACGTCACTCGTGGGTTATGACCTAGTTTGTACTCCTTCCGGAGGTGTAGAAAAATAATGTATAGGAGCTTGGAATGCCTCCGATGAGATGTAATCCTTTTCTCACCGTAATAGTACTTTGTTTGGTCTTGTACTAAACCTTGTATGGTGTGTATGACGATGGAATAAAGAAGCAGTTTCTGTATCTACCATGTCATACGGATGATCATCTTGCATTCCGAGTTATTTCTTACATTATGTATCCCATGTCGGAATTTCATCATTCTGACTAAATCATTGTCTTGTTTACCTAGGATGGTCAACACGCGCGCCAACCCTGCTTCCCAAGAGCAGGCCGAAGGCAGTGAAGCCAGGAATGAAAATCTGCCTCATCCTCCTTCACTAGCCGAGGTGATGATGGAAGCTGAGAGAAACAAGCGGGAGACAAACCGTTTGTTGGAGCGTATTGAACAGAATACAGCACACCATCAGAGGGCTAACGTGGTGTCACTCAGTGATTTTATCAAATTGCATCCACCCACGTTCCACCACTCCGTCGAGCCTCTCGACGCTGATGACTGGCTTCGCAGTATCTCTCACAAGCTGCGTTCCGTGCTGGTAGCGGAGGTTGACAAGGTCACCTTTGCTCCATATCATCTTGAAGGCCCCGCCAGTCTATGGTGGGAGAATTATGGAGCTATGCGCCCAGCAGGCCATGTCACAACTTGGGCTGAGTTCAGTGAGGCTTTCCGTGAACATCACATTCCGGAGGGTCTCATGGACCGTAAATGTGAAGAATTTTGCAGTTTCACCCAAGGCCGACTTTCTGTGGATGCCTATAGCAGAGAGTTCGGAAATCTCGCCCGATATGCAACCGAGGAAGTTTCTACTGACGCCAAGAAGCAAGCAAGGTTCCGCAAGGGCCTTAGTCCCGAGCTTCGCCGCGACCTCCGTCTGCATGAGTGCACATCTTTTTCGAAACTTGTCAACAAAGCCATCAGTGCTGAAACTGGTCAGACTGACTATGACGCAACACGCAAGCATGGACGTGACATGGGTTCCTCATCCGGTGCTGGTCCTCAGAAGCGCCGCGTGTGGGTACCCAACACCGCTCTGCCACCCAGTTTCACACCGAGGCCATCCTTCCAGGCGCCTCGCCCCGCTCAACAGTCTGCTCCAGCCAAGCCCTATGGGGGTCCAACCAATAATGCTCCTCCACGTACCAGTTCCGTGACTTGTTTCAAGTGTGGGGAATCTGGTCATTATATGCGTGAGTGTCCCCAGACCAACCCCAATCAATCTGCTAAAGCTGTTGGCCGTGGCAAGCCGACAGGGAAGGTGTTCCATGCTAAACCGGTCACCGCTTCACGTGGCCATGTCAACTGTATCTCCGCCGAAGAAGCTCAAGAAGATCCCAACGTCGTTCTCGGTATGCTTCTTGTTAATTGCCACCCGGCATCTGTTCTTTTCGATACAGGAGCCTCTCATTCTTTTATATCTGAAAACTATGCTCGTTTGCATAACGTTGCATTCTGTGACTTGCCATCCTCTATGGTAATTCAAACTCCGGGATCCAAATGGCAAACTTCTAGAGTAAGCCATGGAAATGAAATCCAAGTCGACAGACTTGTTTTTCTCGCATCTTTGATAGCCATTAAATCTTCAGATATTAATATTATTTTGGGTATGGACTGGATGTCAGCTCATCATGCCCAAATTGATTGCTTCTCTAGGACTGTTCAACTCACCCATCCTTCGGGAAAGATAGTCAATGTCTTGACCCGAATAGCCAAGCGACAATTATTTTCTCTTAACGCCAGCCCTTTGCCAGACCTTGAGGACGTTCCGGTAGTCCGTGACTTCCCGGATGTCTTTCCAGAGGAATTGCCATGTATTCCACCTGACAGGGATGTTGAGTTCGTAATAGATCTCATTCCAGGAACCGTTCCGATTGCTAGAAGACCTTATAAGATGGCACCCTTAGAACTAGCCGAGCTTAAGAAACAACTCGATGAGTCCTTGAAAAGGGGTTTCATCCGCCCTAGTTCATCTCCGTGGGCTTGCCCCATCCTATTCGTCAAGAAGAAGGATGGTACGGACCGGATGGTTGTAGATTACCGACCTGTCAATTTGGTCACAATCAAGAACAAATACCCGCTTCCCAGGATCAACGATCTGTGTGATCAGCTCGCTGGATCCTCAGTCTTCTCCAAGATGGATTTGAGGTTGGGCTACCATCAAATCAAAATCAGAAACGGGGACATTCCTAAAACGGCCTTTGTTACTCGTTATGGCCAATACGAGTACACCGTCATGTCCTTCGGTCTAACCAACGCTCCAGCCACTTTTTCTCGGTTAATGAACTCAATCTTCATGGAGTATTTGGATAAATTCGTCGTGGTTTATCTCGATGACATACTCATCTACTCCAAGAACGAGGAAGAACATGCCGAACATTTAAGGCTAGTGTTGAAGAAACTTCGAGAGCATCGCCTTTATGCCAAATTCTCAAAATGTGAATTCTGGTTGTCAGAAGTGACCTATCTGGGTCATGTAATATCGGGTAAAGGTATTGCTGTTAACCCTGAGCGAGTTCAAGCTATCCTTGATTGGACTCCACCTGAATCGGTCAAGCAAGTTCGGAGTTTTCTGGGCCTAGCGAGCTATTGTCGTCGCTTTGTCGAGAACTTCTCCAAAGTTGCCAAACCTCTAACCGAACTCCTCAAAAAAGATAATAAGTTCGAATGGACTCCACAATGTGAGCACAGCTTTCAGGAACTGAAAAGACGCCTGACCTCTGCTCCCGTACTGGTACCGCCAGACTTCTCCAAGGACTTTGTTATCTACTGCGACGCCTCGCGACAAGGACTAGGTTGCATTCTCATGCAAGATCGACACGTAATTGCCTACGCTTCACGGCAGTTGCACCCACATGAGGAGAATTATCCTACTCATGATCTAGAACTTGCAGCCGTAGTCTATGCACTTAAAACCTGGCGACATTACCTCCTCGGTAATTGTTGCGAAATATTCACTGATCACCAAAGTCTGAAGTACATCTTCACCCAACCGGATCTGAATCTCAGGCAAAGACGTTGGGTTGAATTGATCACAGACTTCGACTTAGGCATAACCTACACCCCGGGGAAAGCCAACGTCATGGCTGATGCGCTAAGTCGTAAATCTTATTGTAACAATCTGATGTTACAACAGAGTCAACCGCTTCTCCATGATGAATTTCGGAAGCTTAACCTTCACATTGTACCTCAAGGTTTTCTCTCCACCTTGGTGGCAAAACCTACTCTTACGGATCAAATCATCGCTGCCCAAAAGCGAGCTAAGGGAATATCTAAAATCAAAGAGAACATTGCTAGCGGAGGTGCTAGTTGTTTCTCCACAAATGATCATGGTGTTGTGTACTTTGAGGACCGTCTAGTGGTTCCCAAGAACCAGCATCTACGGCAGTTGATCCTTAAGGAGGCTCATGAATCTCCTCTCACCATTCATCCCGGTGGTACTAAGATGTATCAGGACCTACGCCAGAGGTTCTGGTGGACTAGGATGAAGAGAGAAATCGCTCAGTATATTGCTAATTGCGACGTCTATCGTCGTGTAAAGGCAGAGCATCAACGGCCTGCTGGCACCCTTCAACCCTTAGCTATTCCTGAATGGAAATGGGATAAAATTGGTATGGATTTCATTACCGGTTTTCCCAGGACCAAAAGAGGGAATAATGCCATTTTCGTCGTGGTCGATCGTCTTTCCAAGGTAGCTCATTTCCTACCTGTTCGTGAGAGTATAACCGCTAGTCAGCTGGCAGACTTATACATCTCCCGAATAGTGTCCCTCCATGGTGTTCCTTTGGAAATCAATTCGGATCGAGGAAGTCTTTTCACCTCTCGATTTTGGGAAAGTTTCCAAAATGCTATGGGAACCCGTCTTTCCTTCAGCACCGCTTTCCACCCTCAGTCAAGTGGTCAAGTGGAACGCGTCAACCAAATTCTAGAAGACATGCTTCGAGCCTCTGTTATCTCTTTCGGAATGGACTGGGAGAAGTGCCTTCCATTTGCCGAATTCGCTTACAACAACAGCTATCAATCTAGCTTGGGTAAAGCCCCTTTTGAAGTTCTCTATGGACGACGATGTCGAACACCCCTTAACAGGTCAGAGACCGGGGAAAGACAATTCTTTGGCCCGGATATGATTCAGGAAGCAGAAGAACAAGTTCGTATCGTTCGTGAAAAGTTGAAAACAGCCCAATCCCGTCAAAAGAGTCAATATGACCGAAAACATAAGGCTATGACCTTCGAGGTTGACGCGAAGGCTTATCTTCGGGTCACCCCTCCGAAGGGAACCCATCGCTTCGGTATCAAAGGCAAATTGGCTCCTCGTTACATTGGACCTTTTCGCATTCTTGCCAAACAAGGAGAAGTTGCCTACCAGTTGGAACTACCTCCGCATCTCTCCAGAGTTCACGATGTCTTCCACGTTTCTCAACTCAGGCATTGCTTCTCGGATCCTATCCGTGAAGTGGACCACGAAACGCTTGATCTCCAAGATGATCTTACATATCGAGAGTACCCCATTCGTATCCTCGATCAAGCCGAGCGTACCACTCGACGTCATAATATCAAGTTCCTCAAAGTTCAGTGGTCTCATCATTCTGAGGATGAAGCAACTTGGGAAAGGGAGGATCGTCTTCGACTCGAGTATCCCGCCTTCTTCTCGGAGGAACCCAAATCTCGGGACGAGATTCTTTTGAGTGGGGGTGAGTTGTCACACCCTAGCTAGTTATGCATTAGAGTGTTGCATCATGTTTACTCTTTCATCAGAAACTTGAAATGGGGATGACAGAACCCCCAGTTCCCTCTGAAACCAACTAGGGTTTACTAAAATAATTTTCAATGAACCTGAAATGCCCTTCTAAAATGCCCATCATTTTTGTCTTGGTTCAGAACCTCTGCCAAAAGTGGTGCACATTTTCCTAGGCCATCCTAGGGTTTTGAATTAAATCATAACTATTTGAATTTGGGCATTTAAAATAATATAAAATATTTAAATGCTCAAATATCTCCAAACTAAAATGTTTCATGTTGGAAATAATCCAACTATGAGCCAGGAGTAGTTTGGTGATTTTTGGAGTTGCCTAGGTATTTTATTTAACTCAACAAAGTTGCAGATATATTAAATAAAAACAGAAAACAGAAAAGAAAGGGGAAGACTTACCTGTGCGGCCCAGCCAGCCGGCCGGCCCAGCCAGCAACTGACCCAGCCCAGCACTGTAGCTCCCCGTCGTCTTCCTCCCCACGCCCCGAAGCTGCTGCGTGCTCGCGCGCGCGCGGCCGCGCGGCCACCTCCTGCTTGTCGACGCCCTCCTGGCCGCGTGGACGACGCCCGCAGCCCGTCCCGATCCCCCCTGCTCTCTCTCACTCTCCCCGGCTCTCTCCTTCCTCTCCCTCGCTCTCTCGCTCACACGGCCGAACACCACCGTCGCCACCGTTCGCCGTAGCAGTCGTCTCCGACCACCCCTCGCTTCCCCGACAAGCTCAGAAGCTCCGCCACAACTCCCTCTTCCTCCCCACCGCTCCACGGGTCTCCGGAAGCCCTGCATCGCCGCCACGTCGCCGTTCCCCTCTTCGGACTCCGACCACCGTCGCCATCAAATTCGTCGTCTCCGGCGCGTCCCCGAGCCCGCTTCGACGCCCACTGCAACCGCGGTGAGCCCCCGGAGCGTTTCCCCCTTTTCCCTGGTCTCTCCCGACCTCTAGGCCCTAGCTCCACCTCGACCGAGAGCTCCACGCCGCCGGCGATGTCGCCGTCGTGGCCACGGTCGCCGTAGCGCCCAACCGAGCACATCATCGTGCTCCACACATCACCAGGAGCACGTAGAACGCACCAACGCCTCCCCAAACCCCCTGCAACACTGATCCCGACCGCACCCGAACTCCGGCCGCCGCAGCCGAGCTCGCCGCCGTCAACTCCGGCCACCCCGAGCCCAACCACCACCACCAATAGACGCGGCTCAACCTCAGCAACACGTAGGTGCCTTCCGCCGTCCATTTGGTCGCCGGAATGGCAAAAAGCACTCTCGCCGCCGTCTCGGATCTCGCCGGCGTCATGTCGCCGGTGGGGTTTGACTTGACCGACCTGGGGTTTGACCCCCCAGGGTCACTGACGCGTGGGCCCTGTCGGCCAGATGGTTAGGTTAGCGCTAACTACTGTTAGTCAACCCCCCCTGACACTGACAGTGGGCCCCAGCGCCACTAATTAGTAATTAGAATTAATTTAAATCTGTTTAACCCCCCCCCCTGTCACTGACGTGTGGCCCCACACGTCAGGTTTGACTTCAGCCAGCCCTTTTGACCTGCTGACGTCACTGTGATGTCAGGCTGACGCAGTAATTGAATTTCTGGATTTAAATTAAATCAGGAAATTCCAGAATATTATTTAAACTTCAAAAATTCATAACTTTTATTCTGTAACTCCAAATTGGACAAATTATATATGAAAAATGATCAGAAAAATCCAATCTATCCATCTGTACTATTTTCATGCATGATCAAACAAGTTAAATTGATGTTTTAATCAGAACAAGAAAAGGCACTTTAAAAGGCCATATTTGAATTTGGAATTTGAATCTTTGATTCAAATTTGTTCAAACACTTCTGGCCTTAGTTGCATTAGCCCAACACACTCATATTGCCATGTTTCATGCATGCATCATATTGTTGCACATTGTTTGGTGATGCTTGTGTATCGATGTCCTTTGCGACAGGATCTGTTCCCGAGGAGTACCGTGATTACCCTAATGAAGAACCGTATCCGTGCATCGAACCATCAGGCAAGCAACCAACCATTTGATCATATCGATACAATCCCATGTTCTCGCTCCTGCTCTCTTTTACTGCATTAAGACAACGCGATTCAAACTGCTGTGTGCTACGGTAGTTGAACCCATTTCCTCTGCATGACCTGTCATTGCCACAGTAACTAGATGAAACCCACTAGCATGTGTAGGAGTTGATTGAGCCATATGTATGTGTTGTTCCTACCTTGCTATGCCTGCTATGCTTAGAGTCGTGTCAGGTCTGGTTCATCTGGGTGATGGGCTAGAGTGAAATGTTAATGTCGGTAATGAGAGTGGTGTGGTGAACACGATTTGGTAAAGGTATCGATGAGAGGCCATGTAGGAGTACATGGTGGGTTGTTTCATTGAAGCCGACCTTAAGCACTGAGATCTGTATGTGTGATTTAAGAATCAGCTACTACCATGAATTGGGCCCTGAAATATGACCCCGCTCGACTTCTTATTCACCCTAGCTCTCTGTCCAGGAGTTGCAAGTAGTTTCTGGTGTTTGTAGCCTACTGGAGGCCGTGGATAGCGCTGACCGTAGGGGTGGGCTGTGATGCGGTAGGTACGTGGCACGGTGTACCAAATACCCGTTAGGTATCTCGGGAACCCTGTTCACATCGTTCGGGGCCGTATGGGAAACCTCGGCCGGACTCCCTGCGGATGGAACCTGAATAGGCGATAAACCTGGACTAGAGGCTTAAGTGTTTAGGTAGGTCGTGGTCTACACCCACGTCGGCTTTCGCTTGAAGTCTGCCGAGCACATGTCGTGTGCAGACGCTAAGTGGTGGAAACATGTATGACGAAGTACACCCCTGCAGGGTTATCATAATCTATTCGAATAGCCGCGTCCGCGGTAAAGGACTACTTGGTTGCCTATACAGTTCATAGACAAGTAAATGGAAACTACTAAAAGCCTCAAGATAAGTGTGAGTGCCGAGGATGGCTCTTCCGTAGGAAGACGGAGGTGGATCCTCGGTAGTGTATTGAAGTGGTGAATAGTGGACTCGTGTGCGCAAAACTATTTCAAGTTGGAGTATCATAGGATAGCCTAGCCATGAGTCAAAGATGGCTTGCTGCAATAACTCCACCAACCCTTCTTGATACTATGCATGTATGTAGGATCTGATGTAAGTCTTGCTGAGTACCTTTGTACTCATGTTGCTATAATCTACATTTTTACAGAAGACGCTGCAACCCCTTCTGATGGGTTCTATGTAGACGTTGACATCAACGAGTAGGCTAAGGACCCAGGTGGTGACCCTGAGCTTGTGAAGGACCACGTAGTATAGTAGGCTGTCCAAGCCTCTTTTATTTTACTAGTTGTCTGTACTCAGACAAGTTACTTCCGCTGTTGGCTTGTATGACTGTATGACTTGTATGTTGGGTCGTAAGACCCGTACCTTTGTGTTTGATATGTATGGCTCCCTGAGCCTTAAATAAAGTACTTGTGTCGTAGAGTCATGTTGTGATGCTTCGTTGTATTGGCACATATCGAGCATATTGTGTGTATGATTGAAATGCTTGGTATGTGTGGGATCTGACTATCTAGTTGTTTATCTTTAGTAGCCTCTCTTACCGGGAAATGTCTCCCAGTGTTACCTCTGAGCCATGGTAGCTTGCTACTGCTCTGGAACACTTAGGCTGGCCGGCATGTGTCCTTCTTCGTTCCTGTGTCTGTCCCTTCGGGGAAATGTCACGCATTGAGTACCGGAGTCCTGTTAGCCCGCTACAGCCCGGTTTACCGGAGTCCTGCTAGCCCAGTGCTATAGCCCGGACCCACTTGCTGATGACCGACACGTTCGAAGCTGGGTCATGGATGCCTGTCCCTGTAAGTCTGTGCCACTTTGGGTTTACGACTAGTCATGTCAGCCCGGGCTCTTTATCATATGGATGCTAGCGACACTATCATATACGTGAGCCAAAAGGCGCAAACGGTCCCGGGAAAAGGTAAGACGACACCCGTGGGGATACCGTGCGTGAGGCCGCAAAGTGATATGAGGTGTTACCAGCTAGATCGATGTGACATCGAGTCGGGGTCCTGACAACTCGCAAGCAAGGAGCTACACTACATATGCATGGGTATATGTGTAAAGGGCCATATCGGTGGACAGAACTGCAGAATGCCAGAATAAGAGGGGGATAGCTAATCCTGTCAAAGACTACGCTTCTGGCAGCCTCCGTCTTGCAGCATGTAGATGAGAGTAGATTTAAGTCCTCCAAGTAGCATCTCCAAGTAGCATCTCCAGTAGCATCGCACAGCATAATCCTACCCGGCGATCCTCTCCTCGTCGCCCTATAGAAAAGCGATCACCGGGTTGTCTGTGGAACTTGGAAGGGTGTGTTTTATTAAGTATCCGGTTCTAGTTGTCATAAGGTCAAGGTACAACTCCAAGTCGTCCTGTTACCGAAGATCACGGCTATTCGAATAGATTAACTTCCCTGCAGGGGTGCACCACATAGCCCAACACGCTTGATCCCATTTGGCCGGACACACTTTCCTGGGTCATGCCCGGCCGCAGAAGATCAACACGTCGCAGCCCCACCTAGGTAAAACAGAGAGGCCAACACGCCGGTCTAAACCTAAGCGCACAGGGGTCTGGGCCCATCGCCCATAGCACACCTGCACGTTGCGAGGGCGGCCGGAAGCAGAACTAGCCCCCTTAATACAAGAGCAGGCTTATGTTCCAATCCGGCGCGCGCCGCTCCGTCGCTGACGTCTGAAGTGCTTCGGCTGATACCACGACGTCGGGATACCCATAACTACTCCCGCGTAGATGGTTAGTGCGTATAGGCTCGTAGCCAGACTCAGATCAAATACCAAGATCTCGTTAAGCGTGTTAAGTATCCGCGAACGCCGAACAAGGCCAGGCCCACCTGTCTCCTAGGTGGTCTCAACCTGCCCTGTCGCTCCGCCACAAAGTAACCGTCGGGGACCGTCGGGAACCCAGGCCCACCTCTACCGGGATGGAGCCACCTGTCCTTTCAGCCCCCAACTCCGAACAGTATCACAGGTAATGTAACAGTGTAAAGTATATAGTATATGCCCGTGATCACCTCCCGAAGTGATCACAGCCCAGTAGTATAGCATGGCAGACGGACAAGAGTGTAGGGCCACTGATGGAACACTAGCATCCTATACTAAGCATTTAGGATTGCGGGTAAGGTATCAATGATTGTAGCAGCAATGACAGGCTATGCATCAGAATAGGATTAACGGAAAGCAGTAACATGCTACACTACTCTAATGCAAGCAGTATAGAGAAGAGTAGGCGATATCTGGTGATCAAAGGGGGGGCTTGCCTGGTTGCTCTGGCAAGAGAGAGGGGTCGTCGGTGACGTAGTCGTCCACAGGGGCATCAGCATCATCACGGGGGCTACCGGAGAGAAGAGGGGGGAGAAACAGTAAATACATAGCAAGCAAGTGCATAACAGGTCAACAAGCAGAGCTAGACGTGTTCTAACGCGGTATGAGGTGGTACTGGTTAAGGGGGGAATCATCCGGGAAAGTATTCCCGGTGTTTCGTGTTTTCGGGCAGAGGAGCCGGAGGGGGAAAGTTGCGGGTTCGATAGGTTAGGGGGGTGTGGCGGACGAACGGACTGCGTATCCAGATTCGTCTCGTCGTTCTGAGCAACTGACATGTTGAAAATATTTTAATCCGAGTTACGGATTAAAAGATATGATTTTCTAAAGATTTTATTAATTTCTGAAATTTAATTAATTATTTAATTTAATTCGAAAATAGATTTATGACATCAGCATGATGTCATGCTGACGTCAGCAGTCAACAGGGTTGACTTGGTCAACCTAACATGCGGGTCCAATGGGACCCACCTGTCATTCTCTGTTTAGTTTAATTACAGATTAGTTAATCTAATTAGCGATTAGGTTAATCTAATCAGGATTAATTAACTTAATTAATTACTTACTTAATTAATTAGTTAACATTTTAATTATTTTAATTATTATCTATTTATTCATTTAACATTTTTTTAATTTTTTTTAATTTTTTTAATCCCTCTTTTTTTTTGTTCTGGGGCGTGGGGCCCCAAGGTCAGTGGCTCAGGGGGAGCCCTAACGGGCGAACGGCCACGGGTCCCGGGCGTAGGGTGCAGGCGCACCCGAGCGGGCACTCGCCCGCAAAGCAGGACGAGGCCGCCGGGGCACAGACGACGGGGAAGGCCGGCGAGGTTAGGCGCGCGCCGGGCGCGGTCAGCGTCCGACCTGGCGAGGCAGGCAGTGACGGGCGCGGCTGCAGGTGACCAAGGACATGGCCGGGGTGTGGGGCTGTGTGCGTGGCCACAACGCGCATGGCACGGGGGCGGCGCATGGTGCGGGTTGCGGGGCGCGCGGCCTTCGGGCGCGGTCGATGCGCGGGGGGGGGGAGAGAGGAGGGAGGATGGGGCTCACAGTGAGCCGGACGGGGAGGCAGCGGCTCGAGGTGGCGCGGGTCGGGTGGCGCCGGCGAGGCGACGGGTG
>NW_025229974.1:4739-17541 GCF_018294505.1 Triticum aestivum | reverse complement strand
ATTTCCACTACCAATATTGTTGCCAAATCTTGCCGATTCAAGATAAATTTTGTTCGCTCTTTTATATGGATCAATGACATTTATTTCATATGTATTCGCATGGTGATGCTACTATTTATGATGAGTCACAATCAAATATTAGGCAATGATCCTAGAGTTATATGAAATCATGGAGTGCTATTAATGTCGCAATATTAAAAGAAGAATACCTTTTTATATTTATACTTGAAAATGGCCAGTAAGTCTTTATCTTGTCGTATTTATGGGGATGGGTGGTGAAACCCTAGCTATTGATGATGCACTGATGTATCTCTCACTAATTAATATTGACATATCTTGCTAGTTTTAAATAGTTATAGCGTGCATGTTCAAATAACATAAAAAAAGAGACATATCTCTAGAGAACGACATAATAAATATAGTGCTTATATAAATTAATGAAATAGCACATGTGACATTTACTTATTTGAATATAGGAAAAATATTAAATATTAAATTGTTATTGTTCTTTTAAAGTGCAAGAGAATATAAATGCAATATTTGTTAAATACATTGAACTGTGTGGCCCTTGATATTTGTAATAACAAGATATACAACATACAATAGTATGACATAAATATAATATATAGAAGAGATACATAGCCCACCATCAACTTAGAGGACATATAAATGCAATATTAGTATCAAAGATATGCCTGTTTGTTGTATAAATGCACAATTCTAAGGATGACATCCTTCCTTTTGTATTTTAGCACCATTATTAATAGATAAGCAAAAATATGTAACACAAATTAGATTTAAAGTGAAAAGCGAATAGAAAATAAGACGCGCGACATTATATGTCCACTAGAATGATTCAGAAAATCCATCTACACCATTGATGCAAATGTTATCTGATGTCAAAAAGATTGTTTAGACTAAAATAGAGGGTGCTAGCGAAACCAAGTTAAGGACAAAACAACTAAAGCTCCTTGATCTCTTTGTGTCCATGAGAGCTTGAATTACTCTTGGATGGAATTCCTTATAAGTTTATACCTTTCAAACACACGTGTTCACCTTTGTAGAGACACTAATTAACAAGCACCACACAACTATTCCGGTCATTTGACTTCCTAACAGATCGTGTGATGATAGGACATGTAGATAATAAAAGTTCTCTCAGATCCTGTGCAACTCTTTTTTTCTGTAATTGAAGTGAAGCGCAGGTAAATACTAACGAGAACAATTTGATTTATATAAACTGAAATCAGCCAAAACAAATGCTCCAAGCGTCATGTATCAACATCCTAATTTTGTACATCTCTTTGTTGGTAGTGTGCTAGATTATTTACCCTGAAAATTTAAAGTAAGATAGTATCAAAGGTTGGATCATAAATTAACTGAATCTGGGGGCTAAGGATAATATAGAGACATATATACAACAAATGGTTTTAAGCAAGAAAAGCATTAGTGCTATGAAGAGGCGAAGTGCACGTAATAGATTGTATAACTCTATCTGAGAGAGCGCATTACCGTGGTCATTAGAATAAATGAAAAAAATATAGGACCTAGAGATGCTCACTACCATTTCAAAATTGTAAAATAATGTGACATTGGCGGCATCAAATTATTAGAATTGGGTTCAATCCACCGTCAATGTGCCGCGTGGAGTCCATGGCAATATTTTGAATAGGGACAAGTGCAAAGGATTGGAGATTGATAATTAGTATTTGTAGTTACACATTAGGTGGGTTTCGAGAGAGGCTGCACCTTCAAGATGAAAATATGTAATCATTGGTGGACCAAAACCAAGTATGATTCCAAAGTGAATCTCAAAAGTTTCAAGGCAAGGCTTGTGGGAAAAGGGTTCAGACATAGAGAATGAATCAAGTATAAAAACATTCCCTCGTGTGTCAATCAAAGATTCTATCAGAATCATCACGGCATTGGTAGCTCATTATGACATAGAACTACTGCAAACGGATTTTAAAACAACATTTCTAAATGGTGACCTAAAAGAGGATGTTTGCATGGCTCAGCTGGAAGGCTTTGTTGTGGAAGGGAAGGAACATTTAGCATGTCGTCTAAAGATATCAATTTATGGCTTAAAGCAAGCTTCAAGAGAGTGTTAGCTTAAGTTTATAAGATTATCGAAACTTTTGGTTTTATGGAAAATGTCGTGGACAACTGCATATATGTTAAATTTAAAGGCAGTAGGTTGACAATTTTAGGACTATGAAAATAGGTATTCATTGAGATAATATTGAAGAAATTCAATATGCATAAGTGTGTAGTCTCACTTGCTCCTATGCTCAAGGGCGATAAGTTTGAGACATTTCAATGTTCAAGGAAGTAATATGAAACTGATCAGATGAAGTCGGTTCCTTATGCTTTAGTTGTCGGAAGCATCATGTACTCTCAAGTTTGTACACGCCTGGATTTGGCTTTTCTAACCGGAATTGTTGACAAATTCCAATCAAATCCATGACCGAACAACTGCAAGGCCGGAAAGAAAGTGTTGGGTTATATGCAAGGAACTAAAGGTCTCATTCTTACATAAAATGTCTAGTAACTAAGACGTTATTAGTAATTCAGACTTGTTTTGCCAGGTCTGTGGATAGTAAGAAATCCACGCGTAGTCGCTCGCAATCGAAACGACCACCATGGGGCGAAAACCCTGGAGCACTAACAACTCACGACAAAGGTACCAAAGGTTTTAAAACCCACACCACAGCCTAAGCAGAGGCAGAAAGCAAACACCAGTACTAGGGAGACAGGAACAACATAACGAAGAGCCTAACATCAATCGCGACCAGCTTCAAGAGAATGAGCTTCAAAAGGAGGGGTCCGCTGCCAAGAGTCACCCTGGGTGGTCCCCATATATGCAGATGCACAAAGGCTCATCATCTTCTTAGCGTTCATCTTCAGAAGTGCCGCGCCCTGCTCCAGCTCCGTTCGTTCTTCGCCTTTCAACAAACCTGCCCTGTAGGAAAGATGTGCACAAGCATTGAAAACAATCTCAAAAGGAGATGACAGTTTCTTGAATTCAAATGTAGCTTGATTCCTGCGGTTCCAAATGGCCTAGCAGATGGCCGCAAGCCCCACAGTAAAGTGTTTCTCTCCATGGGGAAGAAAAGCATAACACCAAGAGTAGAACTGACATATGTTGTTGGGGCACAAGTCAGTACCCAGCACTGCACCAACTGTGCGCCAGGCGACCCTAGTGACGGGGCACAGAAAGAATAGATGCAGGTAAGTCTCCCTGCATTTGCAGAATGAGCAACAAGGGTTGCTAGCTCAGTTTCGACGTTTCATCACATCCCTAGTGAGAACAACATCTTGGAACAGTTGCCATAGAAAAATCTATATTTTGACAGGTAATTTGGCCCTCCAAATCCACCTATAGTCACAACCAGCAAGATCTTTTTCCAGATAAGAGTAAACTGACTTGGTAGTGAATCTACCTTTGGGACCAAAACTCCATTCAACACCGTCGCCCTCATCATAGTTTATAATGTTATCAACGGCCCCCTGCACCCCCTCTAGCTGGCGGGTCAGATCCGCATTCAGCCTGCGTCTGAACATGCCCCCACCAGCCCGGGATTTAAATTGGGCTATAGTATCATTCGGAAAGTTAGTAACACTAAAAAAATCTGGATATAGATCACAAAGAGGAGGGTGGGAACCAATAGGGTCCAGCCACACACGGGCTATGTTGCCAGATTTGATCACTATCCTTCTCCCGGCCATGTAAATGTCTTTAACTTTCAAAAGAGACTTCCAGACTGGATAATCAGTGAATTTGGGTTTGACAGATGCAACCGAGCTGTTTTTAAGGTATTTAGCTCTGACCACTTCTTGCCACAAACCTTCTCCCATATCAAGTTTCCACCACCATTTTACTAGGAGAGATATATTTTGTTTGTGGAGATCTTTCACCCCAAGCCTCCTTCGCTCTTAGACCTACACACCCTGGCCCATTTGACCAGGTGGTATCGTTTCTTGCCCATCCCACCACACCAGAAAAACTTGCGGCGATACTTGTCTAATCTCTCACTAAAAGTTTTGGAGAGGAGAAACATAGACATATAGTAATAAGCAATACTGGACAGGGAAGAATTCAAAAGGGTTAGCCTCCCTCCGGATGAGGAAGCATTGCCAATCCAGGAGTTACAACATTTAAGGTATCTAATAGCAATAAACTCCCAATCTGAGTTTCTCAGAGAGGAGTAGCTGACTGGCACCCCTAGATATTTCATAGGGAAGTGAACAATTTGATAGCCAAATAGGTCAGCATATTTCCTGAGGGTCGAATCATCCCCCCCCACACACACAACACCTCGCTCTTAAGGAAATTAATCTTGAGACCGGACATCAATTCGAACAAGTACATGAGAAGTTTAAGGTTGACTGCCTTGTCAATGTTATCATCAATGCAAATAACTGTATCATCTGCATACTGCAGAACAGCCACCCCGTTAGGAATTAAATCAGCTGCCGGCCCTTTAAATAAATTGTTTTTCTGGGCATTAAGTATCATCTTAGTAAGACACTCAGCAACAATGTTAAAAAGAAAAGGGGACATGGGGTCCCCTTGTCGGACCCCCTTATGACTTTGGAAGTAAGGGCCCGTGGTGTTATTAATTTTGACACTAACTGTGCCATTATGAAGAATTTTCTCCAACCATTCACACCATTTTGTGTTGAAGCCCCTCATCTTGTGGCATTCAAGCAAAAACTCCCAGTTAACCTTATCATATGCTTTCTCGAAGTCAAGTTTCAGGACAATTCATGTTTTCTTCTTGACATGAGTGTGATGTAGAATTTCGTGCAATGTCAGGATCCCATCCATGATATTACGTTTCTTGATAAAAGCATTTTGGTGGCGACTGATAAGTTTGTAAGCAAACACGGCAACCCTGTTATCCAAAACTTTGGTGATCAACTTATAGGGGCATCTCAAAAGACAAATAGGTCGAACTTCTTGGATATTTTTGGCCCCGTTAATTTTAGGAATCAGGGTAATAGTCCCATAATTCAATCTCTCTACATCCAGCGTCCTTTCATGAAAGGCCTTAAACAAGTTCATAATATCATCTTTAACAACATCCCAATAGAATCGATAGAACTCTGCTGGAATATTATCGGGTCCAGGTGCTCTATTGGTGTCCATAGAGAAAAGGGCTTTTTAACCTCTTCCTCACTAAAGGGTCTAGTTAGGAACTCATTGAAGGAAATATGCCCTAGAGGCAATAATAAAGATATTATTTATTTCCTTATATCATGGTAAATGTTTATTATTCATGCTAGAATTGTATTAACCGGAAACATAATACATGTGTCAATATATAAACAAACAGAGTGTCACTAGTATGCCTCTACTTGACTAGCTCGTTAATCAAAAATGGTTATGTTTCCTAACCATGGACAAAGAGTTGTCATTTGATTAACGGGGTCACATCATTAGTTGAATGATCTGATTGACATGACCCATTCCATTAGCTTAGCACCCGATCGTTTAGTATGTTTCTATTGCTTTCTTCATGACTTATACATGTTCCTATGACTATGAGATTATGTAACTCCCGTGTGCCGGAGGAACACTTTGTGTGCTACCAAACGTCACAACGTAACTGGGTGATTATAAAGGTGCTCTACAGGTGTCTCCAAAGGTACATGTTGGGTTGACGTATTTTGAGATTAGGATTTGTCACTCCGATCGTCGGAGAGGAATCTCTGGGCCCTCTCGGTAATACACATCACTTAAGCCTTGCAAGCATTGCGACTAATGAGTTAGTTGCGGGATGTTGTATTACGGAACGAGTAAAGAGACTTGCCGGTAACGAGATTGAACTAGGTATTGGATATCGACGATCGAATCTCGGGCAAGTAACATACCGATGACAAAAGGAACAACGTATGTTGTTATGCGGTCTGACCGATAAAGATCTTCGTAGAATATGTAGGAGCCAATATGGGCATCCAGGTCCCGCTATTGGTTATTGACTGGAGACGTGTCTCGGTCATGTCTACATTGTTCTCCAACTGTAGGGTCTGCACGCTTAAAGTTACGATGACAATTTCATTATGAGTTTATGTGTTTTGATGTACCGAAGGTTGTTCGGAGTCCCGGATGTGATCATGGACATGACGAGGAGTCTCGAGATGGTCGAGACATAAAGATCGATATATTGGACGACTATATTCGGACACCGGAATTGTTCTGGGTGATTTCGGATAAAACCGGAGTGCCGGAGGGGTTACCGGAACCCCCCGGGGAAGTAATGGGCCTTAGTGGGCCTGAGGGGAGAGAGAGGGCAGCAGCCCAGGAGGTAGCGCCCCCCCCCCTCATGGGGAGTCCGAATAGGACTAAGAGGGCGGGGCCCTTTCCCTCTCCCTCTCCCACTCTTTCCTTCCCCCTCTCTATTCCTAGTTGGACTAGGAAAGGGGAGTCCTACTCCCACTAGGAGGAGGACTCCCCCCCTCTCCTTGGCGCGCCCCAAGGGCCGGCCGGCCTCCCCCTTCCTCCTTTATATACGGGGGCAGGGGGGCACCCTAGAACACACAAGTTGATTATCGTGATCGTTCCTTAGCCGTGTGCGGTGCCCCCCTCCACCATATTCCACCTCGGTCATATTGTAGCAGCTCTTAGGCGAAGCCCTGCGACGGTAGAACATCAAGATCGTCACCACGCCGTCGTGCTGACGGAAATCATCCCCGAAGCTTTGCTGGATAGAAGCCCGGGGAGCATCATCGAGTTGTACGTGTGCCAAGAACTCAGAGGTGCCGGAGTAACGGTGCTTGGATCGGTCGGACCGGGAAGACGTACGACTACTTCCTCTACGTTGCGTCAACGCTTTCGCTTCGGTCTACTAGGGTACGTAGACAACACTCTCCCCTCTCGTCGCTATGCATCACCATGATCTTGCGTGTGTGTAGGAAATTTTTTGAAATTACTACGTTCCCCAATAGTGGCATCCGAGCCTAGGTTTTATGGTTTGATGTTATATGCACGAGTAGAACACAAGTGAGTTGCGGGCGATATAAGTCATACTGCCTACCAGCATGTTATACTTTGGTTCGGCGGTATTGTTGATTGAAGCGGCCCGGACCGACATTACGCGTACGCTTACGCGAGACTGGTTCTACCGCCGTGCTTTGCACACAGGTGGCTGGCGGGTGTCAGTTTCTCCAACTTTAGTTGAACCGAGTGTGGCTACGCCCGGTCCTTGCGAAGGTTAAAACGGCATCAACTTGACAAACTATCGTTGTGGTTTTGATGCGTAGGTAAGATTGGTTTTTGCTTAAGCACGTAGAAGCCACGTAAAACTTGCAACAAACAAAGTAGAGGACGTCTAACTTGTTTTTGCAGGGCATGTTGTGATGTGATATGGTCAAGACATGATGCTAAATTTTATTGTATGAGATGATCATGTTTTGTAACTGAGTTATCGGCAACTGGCAGGAGCCATATGGTTGTAGCTTTATTGTACGCAATGCAATCGCCCTGTAATGCTTTACTTTATCACTAAGCGGTAGCGATAGTCGTAGAAGCATAAGATTGGCGAGACGACAACGATGCTACGATGGAGATCAAGGTGTCGCGCCGGTGACGATGGTGATCATGACGGTGCTTCGGAGATGGAGATCACAAGCACAAGATGATGATGGCCATATCATATCACTTATATTGATTGCATGTGATGTTTATCTTTTATGCATCTTATCTTGCTTTGATTGACGGTAGCATTATAAGATGATCTCTCACTAAATTATCAAGAAGTGTTCTCCCTGAGTATGCACCGTTGCCAAAGTTCGTCGTGCCCAGACACCACGTGATGATCGGGTGTGATAAGCTCTACGTCCATCTACAACGGGTGCAAGCCAGTTTTGCACACGTAGAATACTCAGGTTAAACTTGACGAGCCTAGCATATGCAGATATGGCCTCGAAACACGGAGACCGAAAGGTCGAGCGTGAATCATAGTAGATATGATCAACATAATGATGTTCACCATTGAAAACTAATCCATTTCACGTGATGATCGGTTATGGTTTAGTTGATTTGGATCACGTAATCACTTGGAGGATTAGAGAGATGTCTATCTAAGTGGGAGTTCTTAAGTAATATGATTAATTGAACTTAAATTTATCATGAACTTAGTACCTGATAGTATCTTGCTTATGTATGTTTGATTGTAGATAGATGGCCCGTGCTGTTGTTCCGTTGAATTTTAATGCGTTCCTTGAGAAAGCAAAGTTGAAAGATGATGGTAGCAATTACACGGACTGGGTCCGTAACCTGAGGATTATCCTCATTGCTGCCCAGAAGAATTACATCCTGGAAGCACCGCTGGGTGCCAGGCCTGCTGCTGGAGCAACACCAGATGTTATGAACGTCTGGCAGAGCAAAGCTGATGACTACTTGATAGTTCAGTGTGCCATGCTTTACGGCTTAGAATCGGGACTTCAACGACATTTTGAACGTCATGGAGCATATGAGATGTTCCAGGAATTGAAGTTAATATTTCAAGAAAATGCCCGGATTGAGAGATATGAAGTCTCCAATAAGTTATATAGCTGCAAGATGGAGGAGAAGAGTTTTGTCAGTGAGCATATACTCAAAATGTCTGGGTATAATAATCAGTTGATTCAGATGGGAGTTAATCTTCCAGATGATTGCGTCATTGACAGAATTCTCCAATCATTGCCACCAAGCTACAAGAGCTTCGTGACGAACTATAATATGCAAGGGATGAATAAGACTATTCCTGAGCTCTTCGCAATGCTGAAAGCTGCGGAGGTAGAAATCAAAAAGGAGCATCAAGTGTTGATAGTCAACAAGACCACTAGTTTCAAGAAAAAGGGCAAAGGGAAGAAGAAGGGGAACTTCAAGAAGAACAGCAAGCAAGTTGCTGCTCAAGAGAAGAAACCCAAGTCTGGATCTAAGCCTGAAACTGAGTTCTTCTACTGCAAGCAGACTGGTCACTGGAAGCGGAACTGCCCCAAGTATTTGGCGGATAAGAAGGATGGCAAGGTGAACAAAGGTATATGTGATATACATGTTATTGATGTGTACCTTACTAGAGCTCGCAGTAGCACCTGGGTATTTGATACTGGTTCTGTTGCTAATATTGGCAACTCGAAACAGGGACTACGGATTAAGCGGACACTGGGAAAGGACGAGGTGACGATGCGCGTGGGAAACGGTTCCAAAGTCGATGTGATCGCGGTCGGCACGCTACCTCTACATCTACCTTCGGGATTAGTATTAGACCTAAATAATTGTTATTTGGTGCCAGCGTTGAGCATGAACATTATATCTGGATCTTGTTTAATGCGAGACGATTATTCATTTAAATCAGAGAATAATGGTTGCTCTATTTATATGAGTAATATCTTTTATGGTCATGCACCTTTGAAGAGTGGTCTATTTTTGATGAATCTTGATAGTAGTAACACACATATTCATAATGTTGAAGCCAAAAGATGCAGAGTTGATAATGATAGTGCAACTTATTTGTGGCACTGCCGTTTAGGTCATATCGGTATAAAGCGCATGAAGAAACTCCATACTGATGGGCTTTTGGAACCACTTGATTATGAATCACTTGGTACTTGCGAACCGTGCCTCATGGGCAAGATGACTAAAACACCGTTCTCCGGTACTATGGAGAGAGCAACAGATTTGTTGGAAATCATACGTACAGATGTATGTGGTCCGATGAATATTGAGGCTCGTGGCGGATATCGTTATTTTCTCACCTTCACAGATGACTTAAGCAGATATGGGTATATCTACTTAATGAAACATAAGTCTGAAACATTTGAAAAGTTCAAAGAATTTCAGAGTGAAGTTGAAAATCATCGTAACAAGAAAATAAAGTTTCTACGATCTGATCGTGGAGGAGAATATTTGAGTTACGAGTTTGGTGTACATTTGAAGCAATGCGGAATAGTTTCGCAACTCACGCCACCCGGAACACCACAGCGTAATGGTGTGTCCGAATGTCGTAATCGTACTTTACTAGATATGGTACGATCCATGATGTCTCTTACTGATTTACCGCTATCGTTTTGGGGTTATGCTTGAGATACGGCCGCATTCACGTTAAATAGGGCACCATCAAAATCCGTTGAGACGACGCCTTATGTACTATGGTTTGGCAAGAAACCAAAGTTGTCGTTTCTTAAAGTTTGGGGCTGCGATGCTTATGTGAAAAAGCTTCAACCTGATAAGCTCGAACCCAAATCGGAGAAATGTGTCTTCATAGGATACCCAAAGGAGACTGTTGGGTACACCTTCTATCTCAGATCCGAAGGCAAGATATTCGTTGCAAAGAATGGATCCTTTCTAGAGAAGGAGTTTCTCTCGAAAGAAATGAGTGGGAGGAAAGTAGAACTTGATGAGGTAACTGTACCTGCTCCTTTATTGGAAAGTAGTTCATCATAGAAATCGGTTTCTGCGACACCTACACCAATTGGTGAGGAATTTAATGATAATGATCATGAAATTTCAGATCAAGTTACTACTGAGCCTCGTAGATCAACCAGAGTAAGATCCGCACCAGAGTGGTACAGTAATCCTGTTCTGGAAATCATGCTACTAGATCATGATGAACCTAGGAACTATGAAGAAGCGATGGTGAGCCCAGATTCCGCAAAATGGCTTGAAGCCATGAAATCTGAGATGGGATCCATGTATGAGAACAAAGTATGGACTTTGGTTGAATTGCCCGATGATCGGCAAGCAATTGAGAATAAATGGATCTTCAAGAAGAAGACTGACGCTGACGGTAATATTACTATCTACAAAGCTCGACTTGTCGCAAAAGGTTTTTCAATGAAAGACCTCGGTGAAGCTGCTTACATATTAGGAATAAAGATCTATAGAGATAGATCAAGACGCTTAATTGGACTTTCACAAAGCACATACCTTGACAAGATTTTGAAGAAGTTCAAAATGGATCAAGCAAAGAAAGGGTTCTTGCCTGTCTTACAAGGTGTGAAGTTGAGTCAGACTCAATGCCCGACCACTGATGAAGATAGAGAGAAAATGAAAGATGTTCCCTATGCTTCAGCCATAGGCTCTATCATGTATGCAATGCTGTGTACCAGACCTGATGTGTGCCTTGCTATAAGTTTAGCAGGGAGGTACCAAAGTAATCCAGGAGTGGATCACTGGACAGCGGTCAAGAACATGCTGAAATACCTGAAAAGGACTAAGGATATGTTTCTCGTATATGGAGGTGACAAAGAGCTCATCGTAAACGGTTACATTGATGCAAGCTTTGACACTGATCCGGACGATTCTAAATCGCAAACCGGATACGTGTTTACATTAAACGGTGGAGCTGTCAGTTGGTGCAGTTCTAAACAAAGCGTCGTGGCAGGATCTACATGTGAAGCAGAGTACATAGCTGCTTCGGAAGCAGCAAACGAAGGAGTCTGGATGAAAAAGTTCATATCCGATCTAGGTGTCATACCTAGTGCATCGGGTCCAATGAAAATCTTTTGTGACAATACTGGTGCAACTGCCGTGGCAAAGGAATCCAGATTTCACAAAAGAACCAAGCACATCAAGAGACGCTTCAATTCCATCCGGGATCTAGTCCAGGTGGGAGACATAGAGATTTGCAAGATACATACGGATCTGAATGTAGCAGACCCGTTTACTAAGCCTCTTCCACGAGCAAAACATGATCAGCACCACGGCTCCATGGGTGTTAGAATCATTACTGTGTAATCTAGATTATTGACTCTAGTGCAAGTGGGAGACTGAAGGAAATATGCCCTAGAGGCAATAATAAAGATATTATTCATTTCCTTATATCATGGTAAATGTTTATTATTCATGCTAGAATTGTATTAACCAGAAACATAATACATGTGTGAATATATAGACAAACAGAGTGTCACTAGTATGCCTCTACTTGACTAGCTCGTTAATCAAAGATGGTTATGTTTCCTAACCATGGACAAAGAGTTGTCATTTGATTAACGGGGTCACATCATTAGTTGAATGATCTGATTGACATGACCCATTCCATTAGCTTAGCACCCGATCGTTTAGTATGTTGCTATTGCTTTCTTCATGACTTATACATGTTCCTATGACTATGAGATTATGTAACTCCCGTGTGCCGAAGGAACACTTTGTGTGCTACCAAACGTCACAACGTAACTGGGTGATTATAAAGGTGCTCTACAGGTGTCTCCAAAGGTACATATTGGGTTGACGTTTTTCGAGATTAGGATTTGTCACTCCGATCGTCGGAGAGGTATCTCTGGGCCCTCTCGGTAATACACATCACTTAAGCCTTGCAAGCATTGCGACTAGTGAGTTAGTTGCGGGATGTTGTATTACGGAACGAGTAAAGAGACTTGCCGGTAACGAGATTGAACTAGGTATTGGATACCGACGATCGAATCTCGGGCAAGTAACATACCGATGACAAAAGGAACAACGTATGTTGTTATGCGGTCTGACCAATAAAGATCTTTGTAGAATATGTAGGAGCCAATATGGGCATCCAGGTCCCGCTATTGGTTATTGACCGTAGACGTATCTCGGTCATGTCTACATTGTTATCGAACCGTAGGGTCCGCATGCTTAAAGTTACGATGACAGTTTCATTATGAGTTTATGTATTTTGATGTACCGAAGGTTGTTCGGAGTCCCGGATGTGATCATGGACATGACGAGGAGTCTCGAAATGGTCGAGACATAAAGATCGATATATTGGACGACTATATTCGGACACGGAATTGTTCCGGGTGATTTCGGATAAAACCGGAGTGCCGGAGGGGTTGCCGGAACCCC
>NW_025229974.1:2610-3452 GCF_018294505.1 Triticum aestivum | reverse complement strand
AGGTTGCGAGCTGTTTGTGGACATAAGGAGGGGATTATGGTCAGAGACATCTCGGACCAGTCTCCTGATAGTAACTAAGGGAAATAGATCTTCCCATTCATAGCTCATAAGAATCCTGTCAAGTTTTTCCAAGGTGGGGTGGGCTTGATTATTGGACCACGTAAACATCCCCCCCTCCACAAAGATCTCACGAAGGCATAAGTTATTAATGATAGCATTAAACCTGTCAACATACTGGGAGGCCATCATTTTTTTGTTTTTCTCTCCACTATGTCTAAGGATGTTGAAATCACCACCCACAATGTAAGGCATTCGGTGGCTACAATAATTGGCCAGTTCCGCGAGGAATTCATCTTTGGACTCATCATGGGCTGCACCATACACATTAAGCAAAGACCAAACACACTATTTTTTAACATTGAAAATAGTAACTTGAAGAATAAATTTCCCTAGGGACCAAGAAACAACTTCCAGATTTTCTCTCTTGACCCCACAGAGTAAACCCGCAGCCTTGCCAATCGAAGGGATCCAATTCCAGTCTAAAGTACCGTATGGATCAATCTTTCTAAAGAAACTAGGAGAGAATCTTCTCTTCATCGTCTCCTGTAAACACAGGAAATCTAGGGAATGATCTTTAATCAGATCAGAGAAGCAGGTGATCATCCCTCTTTTACCTGCCCCTCTACAGTTCCAAAAGATTCCGTTCATTTTGATTTTTTACCCCTCCCCTCCCCCTAGTTGTAATGCTAGGGGGTATAGCACCATTATCAGAAGTAGCCGTGGCCTCCACTGCTTTCTGGCTTCTAGTTCCGGGCCTGGATATAGATGTTTGAATTTTACGC
>NW_025229974.1:0-2043 GCF_018294505.1 Triticum aestivum | reverse complement strand
GAACCAGGACTCGCTCCACTTCAAAAGTGAAGTCATAGAAACGATCCCCCAGGACTGACTCAGCCACTGGGATGATCTCATTAATGTTACGACAGCCCAGTTTCACTCGAACTGAATCAGGACAATGCAGTGAAGCCAAGTCAATCTCAAGCAGAACTCCAGCCAGAGAAGCCACAAAGGCAACATTTCTCTCACATCTTTTGTCAGTAGGAATTCCACCCACTTTGACCCATGCTTTCTCCAGCAAACCTTTGGCCCCATCATCTTGTTCCCATCTGGTAGCCCTCACCACCGTTCCACACGGTTTCATGGTTATGCGATCACTATAACAAGCTTTTTCCACTTCTCTAATGTTAGGAAATCTAAGAAAGAACACCCCAGGCTCGACCAACTTGGTAGAGCATCTCCATGTTTTGCCTAGGTACAAGAAGAACGCGTCGTTCATCTGTTTGACAGTGGGATTTCCTTTCAACACCGTGATCATGACGTTACACGACCTCTCCCTAGCTTGTTCAGCAGAACAGTAATCATGGATGTAGAAGAAACCATGCCCCCTAGCTTGAAACACACACATCGGGGCAATGCATTCCCAGGGTAAGAATTCTATGCAAACAGATGCAAGATGCCCCAACTTGTTGCATCTCTCGCAAAACGCAAGTGAACATCGCACAGCAGCGTGACCCGCAACTTTGCAGATAGGGAAAAGGTCATCAGAATTGGAAGAAGGCACCTGAGATTTGGCCACAGCCCTCGAATTAGAAGGCACATCCATCATCAAGGCCGGATCCTTGGGTTGATGCGCGCTGCTTCCTCCACCCGAGTCTGCCGAGGCCTTGTTCTTCGCCAGCCAGACACCCCCCGAGCTGGACCTCTGCCGCTCCACCGCTACCGTGGCAGCGTCCCAGCGCGGAGCCTCGGAGGTGTCGGATGTGCCGGATTTGTTGGTGTAGTCATTGGTGCCATCTCTTCTCCATGAGAAGCGCCCGCCGCCGCGGTCGAACCTGCCGGTGCCGCGGTCAAATCTGCCCGCACCGCGGTCGAACCTGCCCGCACCGCGGTCGAAACGTCCGCCACCGCGTCCGAATCGGCCCGCACCGCGGTCCGCGCGCCCGGCGCCGAACCCCTCACGGCGATCGCCGCGGTAACCTTGCTCCGTCTTGTCCATGGGATCTGGTGGGCGAGGAGGAGTGGCCGCGACTTCAACGAAGGATCTGCAGTCTCCATCGATTTTCCCCCGCCACCAAGAGAAGGAAGGGGAGGAGTCAGATATGGATTTAGGGTTATGTGGCGCCGCCCACAGGTGAGCGAGAGCTGCATCTAGGTCAAGAGGAGTATGGGGTGGGGATTTTATACTTCCCCTCGATCCAGTGCGGAGCGGGCGAAGCCCGGGATCACCGTCCACGTGTGCGCAATCTGCCATTGGCGGCATCTCTCTCCCCCCTAGGTCCACGCAATAGGTCAGGGGCGTGGTGCGCCCGCGTCGTGCCATGTACCGCGGTGTTGGATCCGTGCGCCACCGTGGATTCCTTGATCGGGACGTCACCATCGTGCCGGAAAACCGCTCGGGGCTCCGCCGGAATCCTGTCATCAACCCTAGCAAAAAACACGGGAACGAGACAATACCCCCTATGTCGACCGATTCGTGTTCCCCGAGAGCTTTGGCGTCGATCACGACACCCTTGTCGTCGGAGAGCACGAGGCGAAGAGCGTCTCCACGAAGAAGGAGCTCGCCGTCGTGAAGGTGGATGGTGTGGGCGGTCGTCAGGTCCGCCGCATAGCGCACGCGCCAGCGAGCGTCAGCTATCGGTCCCTCCTCCTAATTGGCGCAACCCGTTAGTTGGCCAGTCAAGGTCTTCCATCTAAGTCTGTGCGAAAGGTCGACACTTAGACGCAAGGTGCATCCAATAGGGAATTACGTAGTGCACCCCCCAGCTCCTCCTTTGCGTGCCTTCTGGGCCGGCCCATGTGGGGCGCGATGTCTCCCAGTTTATTTATTTATTTTTTTATTTTCCTTTTCTGTTTTCTCTTTTCTTTTTTAATTTC
>NW_025229973.1:0-17545 GCF_018294505.1 Triticum aestivum | reverse complement strand
CGTGTTGTTTCTTGCTACAACATCATGCATGCATGCATGCATGATTTGTGTTCTCTAAATGCAGGTGGTTTCATACATGGGTTGTTCGTTCATTATTAGATGTATGCATCAAATGCAAAATCCAAGGATGGTGTGTGGACAACTTGACGAGAACAGCGGAATGTTCACCGGATCTGAGACTTTGACAAGAACAAAATTGTAGAAAATGATAGGGTAATAATACTCCAGTTGGATGGAATCTACGACGCACACACGCGGTTTCTAGGATACAAGTGTGCGTCGACCTCGGGTTATTTATTCAAAACCACTATACTTGGGGCTAGGGTAACAACTTGGTACCAGATTTTAGCCAGGGCACAAAAAACCATTGAAATTGTGTTGTAACGGGGAGCACTGATTGCCAGATTTGCTCGTGAAAACGGCGAAACTGACAGGTTGAGCCCACCTGTCCAGCTGACGTGGCATGCCTATGTGGACAATTACGCCAAGGTGGACATGGGTCCCACAAGTCAATGACAGAACGTCTCCTTTTTCATTTTTCTTTTTATTTCTACCTCTACTTTCGGATGGGCATTTCATCAAATAGGTGCTGGACGTGCCCGCTGCTTCCTGGGCAGAACCAGCGATGTCATGGAGGAGCTACATACAGGTCTACCGGAGCCGTTCAAGGTTAGTCGCGCCCGTCGAGGTGGTCCTTCCCCCATCCGCCGCAGCGACCTCACTGCGGTCACTATCCTGCCACCGTCCACCATCGTGCGCCCACGAGCCCGAGCTTTGGGAAGTGTTGCTGGGGTCATGGGGAGCACCAGCTGCTCATCCGCCTGTCCATGGAGCACCCGCGGGGTAGGCGTGGAGCAGACATGGAGCGCCAGCGTGGTGGGTGTTCTCGCGTCGGGGCAGAGGGAGGCCCACGAATCCGCCGGTGATGGAGACGACGACAACAGCCCGAGGTCGCCCGCGCCCGGAGCGAGCTCACCGACGAGATGCTTGTCTGTGGGTGCTCCTCCCATGTCCATGCAGCAACCTTGCCGCTGTCAGCACCCCGCCACCAGCCACTGTTGTGAGCACGCATGCCCGAGCTCAGGGAGGTGGCGTCAGGGGCTCATGGGGAGCGGCGGCAGCTTGTCTGCCTCTCCATGGAGTGCCGGCGGGAGGAGATACTAGGCGCCGCTGCTCAAGCAAGGAGAGAGAGGGGGGAGGAGGACGGCGGCGTGCTCAGTGGAGCAGAGAGAGGTGGCGTGAGAAAGCTAGAGATGAGGAATAAAAAAGAAAAAAGGGAAAATATGTGATGCTGACAGATGGGTCCCTCGTCCACGTCAATGTTTTGTTCACATAAGCATGCCAAGTCAGTCTGACAGGCGGGCCCAACCTGTCAGTTTCGTTGTTTTCGCGAGCAAATCAAACAATCAGTGCTCTCCTTTACGGATTATGTGCAATTTCGATGGTTTTTTGAGCTTTAGCTAAAATCTGATACCAAGTTGTTACCCTAGCCATTGTCCGGTGGTTTTGGTTAAATAACTCGTCGTCCTCCCACCTAGTTGACAAGAACGATAATAGCCTCAATATAATGTTGTGTATATATATACATATGCACTACTAGTAGTTTTGGCGTGAGATATTTTAATTCCAAAGGAGGGAAGACACAAGGAGCGAGCAAACTGTGGTTTCGAAAATGTTCGGGCAGGATAAGCATGCGCAGGATGTGGATTGCGACCAGCTTCACCGGCCGACTGCATCTATATGTCTCTATCCATCGTATCCTGGCCGAAACTAAGCGATAAACTTACGGCTGCCATTTGTACAGGGGAAGGCACCCACACGGCTCTACAAGTGGAAGAGCATATCCGTCTCGTCTCGATCGACCAGATACTTTCTGTGGCTCCGTTTCAACGTACTGGAAGAAGAGTATGCCCGTCTCCATCCGTCCATCAAATATATATTTCGTACTACTACATTATGCCATTAATAATTAACTATAGCTTCTCGTTCAGCAGATAATGCATGTGGCTCGATTGCCGGCATCTGACATTGTGATCGACCACCTGTGGCAAACTAGCTACACCGATTAATTAACGGACGCGCACTTTGCAGCCAAAACGCAGAGGAAGTGGATGCATTCACATGCACACATGACACATCTGATGTACGTACGCACATCGCAACAACCAGGACCTTCATGCAACCAGGCACGCATACATGGAGACGCGAATCACGTGATCGAGCGATGTCTATACGGTCCACCCCTATGCACGTACCTTCCACGTCTCGACGCGTCCCGGGTCTTCCGTTTTAGTTAGTCACGGCCTGTCTCAGATGATGAATAATGTAGTGGTAGCACTCGGTGTTGGAAATATAAGCAATTTACGAAATGATTTTATTAACAGAAATATTAGATAAAGCATGATTAATATAGCAGAGATAAAACAAGTCACGCTATCTGATAAAGAGAAGATAAATAGCGTCTGCATATATGAATTAGAATCAAACATATCTAGAGCAGACATTAGAGCAAGAAATGTGACAAAACATCAAACAGAAAAAACATGAACACGTACGGTACAACAATAGAAGCACTGGTTTGGGGGTCGACATCCTCGCCAACCATGTCGTCGAAGAGATTGTCGACGTCGGGGAAGAAGTCGTCGTTGGGGAAGTGGTCGTCGGTGTCAGGAGCGTCCGTGATGAACCAGTCAGTAGTCGCGCAGAGCGCTCTCCAAAACCCTTATCACCCTTCTGATGTACATGACTCAGAGAGGTGGGGTTTCGGAGTCCAACTGTCCCGACCTGCGGTGCACGCTGCAAGCCGGGATGGAGAAGATCGTAGCAGCAGCTCAGAGATTGGAACTCGATGGCGAGAGAAAGATGATCTTCTAATGTGTCTCTCTAGAGAGGAGAGACCTCTTCTTTATAGGCACAGGAGAAGGAGCCAAATAGGCTGCGTAGGGAGCTGAAGGGTAAGAGAGAGACGAAGTGATCAAGCGGCAGCCCAAAGGTGCAGCTTTCGTATTCAATATTTATTACAGCAAAAACTTTCAGCTTTCGAGTAACCTTTCGAATACCAGTCGTACATGGTAAAAATTTAGACATCGGCTCATTCTCACAACCTGCAGCGCGTCGTGCCGAGGTATGGCGTGGCAAGACGGCCGGCAAAGGAGGAGCGCGCATGAATATTCCTTTTGTTCTCATGCTCATACATGTGAGGAAACAACCTCCTTTATAAGGAGGTTCAACTCCCGCCAAACTAACAATGTAGGACTAAACTTTAATTTCATCTTTTGTCTTGCACGAATGAATTGCGTGAGCCTTTAAAATTTATTAAAAATTTCTGAAACTGCTATTAATCTAAAATTCCAGCCCTCGGTACGACGGTACTAAAGTAGCAGATCGATGACAACCCACTGATCATTCTTGGAAGTTTCTGCCGGCGACGACGACGGCGAGACGTATACACACGGCAGCGACTGCTGAATCCATCCATGGAGCAGAACGAGGCGTGGCCGTGGGGACAGCTGAGCCAGCCCGACTTCGGCGACCGCTGACAAATTATTGCATATCTCGATCTCTACACGTTGAAAAGTTGAAACATACTAGGAGTAGGTCAGTATTCAGAGATCAGAGGGACCGGCTAGCTAGCTATCTGCAGTTAAGTTGGCAACAGTGGCCGCGGTTGGAACGCTGGAGATCGATCGCCACGGCACATGACATGCATGACACGGTCGTACGCCAGTTGCGTCGGTCTATAAGATACTCCCTCCATTTTAAAATATAGTGCGCTCGCGCTTTCCGAGGTCCAACTTTGATCACAAATTAAACCAACGAGACCAACTGCGACGGAAGAAAAAATTATATAATTGAAAATTTCTTTCGAATACGAATTCACTGATATAATTTTTGCTTCCGCCGCAATCGGTCTTGATAGTTAAATTTACAGTCAAAGTTAAAGCACGTGAATAGAGGAAGCATTACATTATAAAACAGAGGGAGTAGTAAATGCATGTCAGTCTCGTGATTCTGTTGGATGAGCGCGACGACGACGAAGATCATACCGCGATATCACGATAGTGAATCCCAGGATACTGCTGATGCATGCTGCAGAGCTCCTCCAAAGTCGAGTCAACCTTCCATCGCGTTGCATGTTCGGCCCGGCTCCGTGGTTGGCTCAGATCCACCACCAGCCCGCGGCCTAGGGCATCTTTAACGGTAACTCGTAAAAAATCTTCCGTATCCGTCCGTGTATTGGGAGGATCAGTCCGCGGACACGGATGCGAGACGACCATTCAACCGCAACTACATATATTTGGTCTTCTGATTTTTTTTTAGACCGCACGATTAAGTAGCCGCATGCAAAGGATGCAGAAGTTGAAATAGCCTCATTTCAACTCCTTCGAAGTGCGCATTTGCTTTATCTTTATGTAAATTCTGGTCTTGTGATCAACGGTTCTGATAAATTTGGTACTGGTATGTTGACATGTTTTTTCTTTCAAAGAAGGTCGTGTCTCCTAGACCACACTGTTTAAAAATTCTAGTTGTGCCACTGATCCGGTCGACCGAGGTTTAAATCCGGCACTAACATTTACACACACCCCAGGTGGGATGAACATTGGAATCTACTGTAATTCACAGATTTATCCACTGTCAGTATCTTTTTTTTTCTTTGTTAGCTATGGTTTGGTGCTGCACTCGTGTGGATGTATATTATTGCCTATGTCTTCATTGTAATCGTAAAAACAGAAAATTGTCGTGTATTCTTTTTTCCTACAACATCGTGCATGCATGCATTATTTGTGTTCTCTAAATGCAGGTGGTCTCATACAAGGGTTGGTTGTTCGTTCTCAGCCGTGCGCATCAAAAACAACTTGTGCTGCAATCATAATGAATAAAGGTTATTCGTTCCTTGCGAATCTTGGCACCTGACGAGAACAGCGGAATGTTCACCGGGTTTGAGACTTTGACAAGAACGAAAATGAAGAAAAGGATAGGCCATAATGCTCCGGTTGGATGGAATCTACGGCGCACGCACGCCGCCGGTTTCTATCTAGATTAAAAGTGTACGACGTGACAACGACGATGATAGCCGCATATGTACTCCGATGCAGGAAGGAAGAGACAGGAGCGAGCAAACTATGGGTAAGCCCGGCGGCATGCGCAGGCCGTGGTTTGTGACCAGGTTCACCGGCCGGCCGACTAACTGCACCTATCTCTCTTCTATCCATCCAGGCCGAAATTAACAGATAAACTACGCCGCCCTTTGTACAGGAGAAGGCGCCCACACGGCTCTCGTTTCAAAGAGGACGAGTATATGTATCTCGATCGATCAGATGCTCGTGTGGCTCCGTTTCGACCGGTAGAAGAGTAGTTGTTTGTCTGCAGAACGATTGTAATCCCGTTGTTTAATGAATGGAAGCTCTTATTTCACAAAAAAAAATGCCTGTCTTCATCCAGCGACCAAATATATACGTGCTATTTCCTACACCATCTGATCCAAAATAAGTGTCACGGTTTTAGATCAAATTAGAACTAAAATCACGACATTTATTTTGGATCCGCGAGGGAGTACCTTACTACATAACTAATTATACCGCTAGATTATAAACATGCGCAAACTCAACGTAACTCAGATGACTAGCTTCCCTTTGATGGACCTAGCTCATCAGAATTGAAGTCCTAAACTTGATGATGTTGCTCTCTAAATTTATTTGTTTCGGACTTCTTGGCGATGTTCGTTCAGTGGGAGAAGGATGAGTGTATGTGCGTGTTTGTGGGAATCTTCGATTATACCGTGTTTAAAAGAAGTGCAGAAACATGCAGTGCAAAAAAAGGGCCTCTACGAACCCAATTAAAAACCTTCTGCTGCTGGAGGTGTGCAATTGGGGGGGGGGGGGTGGTATAACCCATACGAGCAGAAAAATGTGCTTTCGATCTGCAGACGACCCAAGCAAACCGTCCGCGTCTGTTGTAATTTCGATTTGCGCACCATCCAACCAAAACAGCCACGAGCGATGTGCATACACAAAGGTGACGATTGTGTACACACATGCGCGAGAACAATTGTAGATCTAAAAAAGTCACCGGCTGGTAGGGGCATTGTTGGTCGCCGGAGCACCTTGTAGTCATGGATCCGTCGGATATGCAAGTTGTCGTAGACATGGTGGTGTCCATAGAGCAGGAGGGGCGTGAACACCGACGTGCGGAGCAGCAGCAACACCGCCAGCCGGTCCAGGTGCGGCCATGGAACCGCCGGACGCAAACGTGCAACGCAAACAATAAAAGGGCCTCTCAAATTTTTGCCACATCATACTTAGGTCATATCATGACACATCGGAATGTTTTATGTTTCTTATACTTCATTTACATTTTTAGAATTAACAAATCATTAAACTTCATGTTTATGGTTTGACTCTTGCCATAGTGATCTTTGAGATTTCTTGCCATTTCTTGTATAATGCATTCAAATATAATCAATATGCTAAATATGATTATTCAAATCATTTGGTTGTACTATTTAAACTACTCATATTTCAAAATTGAATTGTACTCAATCAATGTCTAGAAATGCACTCAATGGCTTAAATATAGCAAATAAACCCCCCAAAATGCTAAATTTGAAAGTGACTGATGATATGGTATATGTTGAGTGTAGTAAAAAATATCAAGGTCAAATGATGAAGCAAATGTCAACTCCCCTTCAAAGCTGGCACAGTCCATGTTGAACCACAGTTCATCCTCAAAGATGGTTCGATCTCTAAAGAGTTTACATCAAAAAATAAAATCGAAGCTTCTCAATTTTTATCATATCATGCGGAGGTCATATCATGACATCATGCGAGGTTTCATGTTTTTCAGACTTCATTTACCTTTTTAATAATTAAAAGACGAATAAACTTCATGTTTGTGGTTGACTCTTGCCACAAAGGTCTTTGAGATTTTTTTTCCTTTTCTTGTATAAGGTGTGCAGATATACTCAAGACCCTGAATATGATTTTCCAAAACACTTTTGTGCAGTGTTTAATGTACTCGTAGTTCAAATTTGAATTATACACATTAAATGCCTAGAAATGCACTGAATGACTTAGATATAGCAACCGAACCAGAAAAGTGTCAAATTTGAACATAAATGATGATATGTTGTATGTTGAGTGTAACAAAGAATTCAAGGTCAAAAGATGAAGCATATGTCAACTCCCCTTCAAAACTGGCGCAATCACTCTCAGAATCCAATTCATCCTCGGAGATGGTTTGATTTCTAAGAATGGACTCTCTCCTTCCCAAAATATAAGGCGTGATTGATTTTACACGGTCTTTGATGCACGACTTTGACTACTAATATATCAAAGTACATGGATTAAACACATATAAATGGCATCGTCGTAATTGTCTTGCAAAACAATTTTAGTTCATATGTTTGTATATTAATTTTTTAGACATGGAATACGTGAAAATCACTGTCAAAGTTGTGTAACGAAGACAAAAAAAAGTCAATCGGCGCCTTATATTTTAGAAAGGAGGGAGTACATCTTTACCCATTCACCTAGCTGATAAAACTGTGGCAAGCTGGCTAGAAGGATTAACGGACGCGCCCTTTTACTTCAAAACGCAAGCCAGCTGATAAAACAACCACGACCTGCATGCCAACAGCAACAGGCACACATACATCCATACATCGAAAGGCCAAGAAGCACGTGATATGGTCCAGACGTATGTACCTCTTGCACATGCCGACGCGTCCCAAGTCTTCCCTTTTGTTACTTAGTCACCGCCAGTGTCAGATCGAGAACGAATCTAATGTGTTAGGGGTAGTAGTAAGTACGATGGTGAGAGTGGAGCAGGATCCATCGATGCCATTGCTAGCTAACTTCACATGCTCGGTGATGAGTAGTAGATCGACGGCAAGTAGCTAGGCACCTCACGGTTCATTCTTGGAAGTTTCTCCCGGCGACGACGGCCGCGTCATGTATAGACACGGCGGCGACCCGACCCGACACACGCAGCACGTCGATCCAGAGGCGCGGGGACAGCTAGCTCGCCCGACTTCGGCGACCGTTGACAAATTAAAGCACAAGACACTACTACTAGGAGTACTAGCTTTCGATCTCAGCACGTTGAAAATCGGAACATACGTATATACGAGTGGATCAGGATTGAGATCAGAGTCAGGGGACCCTGCAGTTAAGTTGGCAACAGTGGCCGCGGTTGGAACGCTGAACATGACATGGATGACACGCTCGTACTATGCAGTAATGCAAGTTGCATCTTAGTACTTTCTCCGTAAACTAATATAAGAGTGTTTAGATTACTAAAATAGTGATCTAAACGCTCTTATATTAGTTTACAGAGGGAGTAATATACATGCATGCTCGGCTCGTTCGACGAACGCAACGACGACGACGACGAAGATCATAATACCGCGATGCCACGAGAGTGAACCCAGTACGTATACTGCTGCATGCCGCCTAGCTCCTCCAAGGTCTCCGATTATGACGAGTCAACCTTCCATCGCGTTGCAGGTCCCGGCAGGCCCGGTGGGTGGCTCGCATCCACGTACGCTCCGGCGGCTTTAGGTCGTCGTTCTTCAGTCACAGGGTCTTCTCCACAATGCATTTCCAGTAGCCTCACGGTTTTGTGAGCGACAGCGAGCTAGGACTGAGGAGTGATATTCGAGCCACATGATTTCGCTGTGGCTCACGTGTAAATGTTTTTTAATTGATTTTGTGTGATAACCTAGCTAATTACCTCTACACGGTTTCTACTAGCCGGATCAACAAGTTTCTACTAGTACGCAGCAAGTTGGAGTAAATTTTGTTGGTTCTTGGAGCGCACGAATTAAACAACTTGGCATAAGAAAATTGGAGGGATGCCGACAGAGGATAAGCACGTAGAGTACTTACTAGACATGTGGTGTGGTGGATGTATATATGTTGGGAGGGCATGGAACGCCATTGGGTGGAGTGGACACTCGTCAAACTCGACAGCTAGGCCATGCCCACGTTACCACATGATCAGTTTGGAACTTGGTCAAATGCTTAATTAATTTAGTACACCCCACTGCTGTCAAAACAAAAAATTAGTACACCCCACTAGGCCACCACCATTCAGCCATCGAATCGATTTATACTTGTCATTCCATACTTTCTCTCAATAAGGAGAAAATATAGTACGTACTAATTACTAGTAGCAAGAAAGAATTTCAGGGGTAAATAAGTCCTGTGTAAAAGAAAAAAGAATACACATAATCCTCCATTAAATGCTTTTGCACCACCTCACTTTCCTCCATCAACAACATCAGATTGCTCCCAGCCTGAGAGCTGTTGGCGCCCATCTTCTGTTCCCATGCCGTCCAAGACAGATGACGGAACCGATCCGTTTTCTCAAAGCTGGATTGACCGTGACCCTCTCATCTCATGTGCTTTCGGCATATAATTATTGGATAGCGTTACGGATTAACATCCAGCGATCGAGCTGCTGACCGACATCCATGTCCATGGAATGGAATCCTGTTATATACCTACCGCCCATCAGCACGCAACAGCATTCAGAAACCAAAGGCTACTCTGCTCTATGTTGATTTGATGCTAAAACCAAGTGCCATCAACCGCTTATTTTTCTACAGATACGTCTACATCTAGCTACCGATCAAGGAAAGAGGCGATGAGCCAGCCAAATTCTGAAGAATTTTCCGTCAATTCCCGTAGCCGTCCAAAGATATGCCTACCGACTAACAAGTCCAATCCTTTCGAAAGTGTTGTTCTGAGCTGGAGCTCAGATGAGCTCGTTATCTTCATCGCCTGTTCATGTCTAGATTCGAGCCGCTTCTTGTATATAAAATTGTATAGCGATGCTGTCTATCCCGTATTTCTCCAAAAGCCTGCAGACAGGCCCACCGTTGTCGGCTCGTAAATGCGACGGCCACCGTTAGAGACTCATCCGCACAGATGGCCATTTAACACCCGGGCCACGGCTCGGTTGCCGTCTGTTCACTGCCGCATATTTACTGCATTCCTGGACTGACCGCCTCACCTGCCTCCCATCCTGCCTCTACAAACCCCAAGTACTATTTTAATACACAAAACATTGCCCCCGCCCAACCATATACAATTCAAAAATTTAAACTGTTCTCAATGGAGGTGGTGCTGCTTGCACATGTGTCAAAAAAAACAATCAATGCTCATCCCCGACATTTGGTAACATTCAGTTATTTGACAAAAATCAATCAATGACCAACTAACACAAGCAGTTCTGAAACTTGTAGCAACAGTCACGAGCCTAATATTTTTTTGTATGAACATTTACTCACACCACCACAAGTAGTAAGGCAGATCATTTGAAAACAGATACCCAAGGCTGGCAGCAGAATGGAAATCTATGAAAACTCAATCCAAAATGCTCAACTACACATCATTTGCATTGCACATCTACGCTTTCACTAGTACAATGAAGAGCTTACTACCAATTGTATTCCACAGCATCAACTAAAGACTAAACACCCAGTTCGAACAACACTATATCATACCACTGATGTTCCACTAAATGTGTCGGCAGAAGTGCAACTTTCAGATACAGATGGCATCAGAAGCACAACTTTCATACAACAGATGCACTCATACAGGATTGTCCGAATTGCTTGAGTATAGCCATTGTGTATATCTTCACAGCATGGTCCTCAATAGCTAAGTTTGCCCTCATTAGCGGCCTCCCCTATCATTTATCACAAAACAAAACAAGGTTATTATCAAGAATTCCCCTGGTTCCAGCCCTTGATAATATCATTCAAGCAGCAACATGCAATTCTAGTCATCTTCTCTTCATACTTCTCTGACTCGCGGTTGAATTGAGATAACTAAAGGTAGATCAGTCAAAGGCTACATCAGGAAGTGGTGCGTTCGGCATGTATGAAAGTTGTACCATCGCTGAGGGAGTTCCGGTTGTAATTCCTCAGCACGCTCATCAAGGCGACCCTAAGAAACCAATTGGAAACAACTTTGTCGTCATCAGAAAGCAGCATTGGCGCTAGCAAACACCTTGTTCCTAACCAGGACAGTGAAGAACAGAAACATAAACACACCCAACAACATCAATGGAGAGACTAATGTATCCAGTAATGATATGGACAGGTTAGATGCATCAAATCCAATGAGCAACCAATGGAAAAGGTAGCTGTATAAACAAAAAACCAGGAATACAAGAAAAATACCTAGCAGCAGAGAAAAACGAAACATCAGAAGGCAGAGGTCATAGTCTAGACAACGACACTGGAGTGGAAAAACATGGAAGTGAGGACAATAGGTGTCACATAAGTATTTTGTATACGTTATATTGTGCAGAGACAATAAACAACAGTTTTTTCTTCACATTTTATTCGATCAATGATAGATCTGTAAGCAAGTAACTAAACCTTATTTAATCTTTGTACATCGTTTCAGAAATTATAAGGAGGTTGTCAACACCACGGGTGAGCTCATCGTTAATCAGGTTATCCTCATGCAGCCCATCGTCATAGGTAGATTTTAAAGGTAAATTGTGATCTAAAAATATTGCACGAATTTCCAAAAAGTATAGAGGTCTGGAGGGAAAAGGTGTCGAGATGATCCCCTTCATACATGTCTCGCAATGCAAGTAGCTTATCTTATTTGAACATCAGAATGCATTACTACTGTCTCTACATGTGATAGATGTTAGCGAACATGTTCATCATACTTAGAAGTTAAAACCAATGGAAAAAAGCATTGCATGTCCTCCATCCACAAAGAAATAATAGTATAGTGATTGGTTGCATCAGGAGAAATATGTAAATCGTAAGATTTAACAAATTTGTCTAACCTATATAGATAATATAATAAATAATAATCATTCAAAGCAGCACATGGATAGATAAGACATACCACACCAAATCAACAGCATGAGCAACACTAAAATATATCGCCATGGCATACCAGAAATCAGCTGTGCAGGAAATAAATTGATAAAATTAGAAATGACACACTTATTCAAGGTCCATGACTGAAGCTACCTTAAGAACGATTAACTTATCCTAGCAAACACTTAAGATCCAATAATGAAAGAAATCCTAGTTGGACTAAAAAGTATTGATGTTACATTACATGATAAACCAATATTTTGAGTGAGCTCCATCGACAAAATTCTGTAGCGCCTTTCTTAAGTGGTTTGATATGATCAGAACCAGCTAGGCCAAAGAAAATAAATATCTATGGTAGAAGTTTGAAAGCAATATGAGATTCTTTAACGGCATGGACACACTGCACATAACCTGCATGCTGCAAAGAAATCACTTTTATGCCTAACTAATGGCCTGTAGTTGTAACATGAGAACAAAGGTATAGATCACCGAACAATCAGCTAGAAGTGCGTAGGACCCAAGATGAAAGCAACAAAAGTACAAGGCTGTTGAGTAGTGACTGCGGATCTAGCCCAGCATGCCACAGATATTGGTTTTGGTGTGGGACTCCTCTGTGACCATGCTTCGACAGCCCGAAGTCTGAAACCTTTGATCGCAGCTGCTTGTCCATCAGGATGTTGCTCATCTTGATGCCTCAGTGGATGATCAACGGCATGCATCCACTATGCAGGTCCAACAGAAAAAAAGTTACAAAACCCAGATTTCTGTTTTCTATTGTTATCTATAAATATACTTGGAAGTAATTAATCTAGCACTCCACACGAATAAACTGAAAAGCAATATATAGTTCAATCGCTCTAGAAATAAATGCTTGAACTATATGTACATTTCAAGCCTGCGATGAATAACCAAAACACCGTTAATCATATGTGGATTGGGAACAGTTGAATGGTGGTGATTGCTAAGGACACTAGTTTCTAGTTATACTGTACACAACAACAAAATCATCACGTCATTTTCCCCTTTTCGAGATGCTGAGGTCCACCATTCCATAACTAGTTGCCACAAATCTACATCCCGCACTAATCTGATCCAGATTTCAGAGGAAAAGAATCTCAGCAATAGTGCTATCAGACACAACCAAAGTATATAAGAATTTCTAAACCGCACACACCTTTATGTCCACCCCGGGGCTTGCGGATTCACCATGCCGGTCGACAGCTCCAATACCGTGGACAAGCTTTGCCATCCTCCATTTCACGCCTGCTTGTTCCTCACGGATATGTGCGGCCGCGCTCATCGCTGCAGCCGACGATTGCTCTAGACTGCCGATAGGCGTACCGTCCTGCAAACCAGCTCCTATGTCAAAGGGAATCTGGCGAGAATCAGATTACAGGACAGACTCAAAATTGGCAAGTGTGCGCTGCAATTTGTAGGAAATCAGGGTGTTAGAAGGGAGAGAGGGTTTGGTGGAATTGTTGTTCGTTGTATTGCTTGAGCCTCGTGGGCATATATATAGGAGTACATGGTCAACTTGGAGTACAAGACAAGCCGGAACATATCCTAGTCTATCTCATATTTCCTAAATAAACATAATACTCAACACATGGCAATGTTACAGCTTTTACCTGCTGATGGGAAATGGCATCATCTTCTTCCCAGGGCCTCCACTCTCTCCCAACCTCTTCTCGGCGTCCATGGAAGTGCGCAGCAAATTCAGGGGGAGAGAAGTCCCCAGCCCAGACGTGCCGGAAACTCATTGACATTGTTTTGCCTGAGTTGCTTTATGAGATCTCAGCTGTACATGTCAATATGCTTATGTGATGGCCAATGGATTGTCTCACCGAAATTAGGGGAAAGTGAATGGTTATGATTCTCTCTATGCTCTACGATACACCACCCATTGTCTTCTTCCCAGTAGAAGTCTTATCAGTGCAGGGCATTCACATCTGCACGAGCCTTGTGTTCTCTACACCTGCTTTACCCTGCATCAGGGTATGAAAAACCTTTTAATCAGATGCCAGTACAAAGAATACACTTGAATGTATCCGCTGCACCCAACATTCATGAACGATGGCATCAAAAATTTGACTCACCTCACAACCACAGAATATATCTTGCATGCATTTCGTCCACTCCACATTTAGCCGGATCTTCCTATACCGTATGCCAAAACCTTTTTCCCATGAATACAGGTTGTAGAAGTCATAGGCCTCACCCACAAAGTCGAATGAGGTGCCAAGTACAGTACAGGTGTGATCACATTCTCTGTCGGGTTCTCTGCGAAACACCTCATAGCCTTCTCGAACGCACTGATCCGAGTAGGGCATGGCGCCCCTGCTTGGTGCTGCAGCTCCAGTCCTAAGCCTGCAACCACCCAATCAATTTACCATCAGTTAACTGAATGGACTGAACTACCTTCTTTCTGAACCTAGGAGACTATATGTGCCTCTGTTCTTCATCCCCACACTACAACATCTAACTGAATTAACGATAGACAGTCAAGCTCCTGTACTGTACTCACCTCTTATTCCACCCGGGTGCTTCGGGATTCATCTTCCCAGTTGACAGTTCAGACGTCGGAGGGGAGTGCTACCTCTTGCCCGACAAGATCTGCGCCTCTCCGTTTTCACCATCCTTTCCTGCACCGACACCGCCGGCTCCAGGGCCGCCGGCTCGGGCTCCGTCTGGTACGCCAGTAGGCCGCCATTCACAACTACCGGGGCAGGCATCAAACTCTCTCCAACCTCCTCCAGCACAGCAGATCTAAATCACGTGAAGCAACCAAAATCGCTTGCACTCAGGCACACTGCGGCACGAAAAAATGCCGACAACCTCGCCGGAGAAGAAAGGGTCCACGTACCTGCCGATGGGCTGCATCAGGAATTCCATGGTGGATCGCCGCCGCCGCCACTCCTTGCCCCCTAATCGCACTCCTCCGCTTCACAAACCCCACTCGTTCTCTGGTCGAGAACTCGCTGGTGCATTCAATTCGAGGCTGGTGCGTCCCCACCGTATAGCGATTTTTTAGATCCATGGATCAGACGGCGGCTCCGGTTCTGATCCATGGAACACCTCTCCGGCGGGGAACGGCCGTCCAACCGCGCATCTACTCCGCCTTCCGTTCCCCGTCACCTAGGCCCACTACCCCACATCTGCCGGGTACGTATTTCGCAACAGTGCTCATTTTCCTGGAGACCAGTCGAGCTTGTATAATATATTGACACAGATCCGCACACACTCACCAATGCTGTGGATAGCAAGCTCATATGAGCTCGCGTGCAGTTACTCCGCGTCCCAATCCTTTCGCCTAAAGCAACCATGCCTTTTAGTATGTCTCTTTGTTTTGTTCCTGCAAGATAGCATCAGGTGCCAAGCAGGAAGTTCAGGCTTCAGAGAAAGCAACAGGAACAACAACGCCCTAGTTGGGACATTGTCACTGGCAAGAGTGGGGCCACGCATGACAGTATTTTTTTGCCTGGTCATAAATGCAAATGATAATCATAATGTACTACTACTATTGAAGAAAAGATAACACATTTCAACTACGACAGAGAAATATTTTCGGGCAATGAGTGCTAGTACCGGTTTATAACTCTTGCGTGTATTCCTAGATTCGAATCCTCCAAAATTCCAATGTAATTTATTTGAAAAATAGGCCTTTCACAGTGCCGATATTAACCCTAATTATTATTATTATTTTGCGAGGGAACCCTAATTATTTGCGAGACGGAAAAAACTCCATGGTTGACTTGGACTTATCAAGGCGAAGTCATGGTGCCATAGAACTTGATAGGCTAGTCGGGATAGATTGTACGACAGCCACTACTTTTCATTGGGCTCAATTTACTACTAATTTTCCATCGTTCTTGTGTGTGTACCAGTCAAAGCATAGCAGTAGGAGCAGGAATTGTCATGCGCGATTCCAAGACTAAGGTTGTGTTTGGTTGAGCTTTTTTCACCAACTTCTGGTTTGAAGATGTTAAAAGCTAACCAAAGGGGTAAAATTTCACATCAGTTTTTGAGAATCTGTAGCTTCTTTTTAGTGCAAATTTCGCAGTTGGGGGTACCCCAACTTCTCATCTTCTAAAGCAACCGGTTATGGCCGTCCTCTCAAAGCTGAATGCTTTACCCACCAATGCCACTGCCAAGTGATACCGCTTCGATCTGTTTTCTCACACGCTCGCAGGACACGCGCGTAGGAGTCTCGCGGGACACGCATGACAGACAGTTTCGAGCCGCCGCACCGGACGCTAGGTTGGCTGCCGCCCCCGCCCGTTCCGGTGCACTAGACTTTTTCCTCCTACTCCATCCTCTCTTCTCCTCCTACTCCTTCCTCCCACCTTCGTTTTCCTCCCACCTCCCTCCCCTCCCTCCCTCCCGCGTTCCCGACAGCCCTAGGCCGGACGGCCATTCAGCGGCACCAGCGCATCGGCCCTCTGTTCTCCTCCCCCCACTCACTCCTCCCTCCTGTGCACCTGAAGCACGCACGGATTGCATATAAAGTATTTTCTTGAAGAAGCTTCAGTTTTGACCTCTATGCACCTGAAGCACGCACACATTGCATATACAGTATTTTCGTGAAGAACAATAGAGCATTGCAAAGTTTGCCTTCAAGATTGTTAATTCAGAATGATTGTTGGCTTGCTGCATATGAGTTCAGGTGCTAAAGGTAGCTATTGAAGGAAGCTAGGAGATCACCAACAACGTTATAGTGTTTAGTAGTGGAGCTGATTATGCATGGGCATATTTCTTATACACTAGCTGATGTTGTCTTCCCTTTGGCCAGTTGGATCTAGATTTTCTATCTTGTCTTTGGCTCAGTTGGATCTAGTTAATTTTTTGTCTTGCCTTTGGTTCAATTGGATCCTGAGCTACATCGTATATCATGCGTATATAAAACTAAAAGACGTATGGTGCTCTCCTATTTGTACATACATGTACGCACTCTTTACTAACTATCTAGTGCATAGTATAGTCATTTATGTGTATAATACAATATTAAAAAATAAAAATTTCCTTCCCAAAATGGCCTTTTATATGTCAATTATATTACGTAAGTGTTCTACGGTCAATTAGCATATAAACAATCTCTCAGGCCCTCGGGGCATTACAGACAATTCACAGTCAAATCTAAAGTTACGCAGTTCTTTCAACTAAACAACTTCCAGGTTTTCCACAACTGAAAGTTGACAGACGCTTTCTCGCAGCTCACAACAGTTTTTTCAGAATCTGTAGCACAATCAAACACAACCTAAAGAGCAAAGACCAAGATAACTTCACCCGGTGGCGGAGCCACATGGTGGGGATTTTGCGACCGACTTATATACTTTCAACCCAAAGAGAAGTACAACAGTGTGCCCACTGCCCAACAGTGTCCATCGGGTGGAGGTAGGGCCCCAACGGCTGGCAATGCGTGACATGCCGAGGCAGGAGCACCAAAGGAAAAAATGCTTTTGCCTTTCCTATATGAAAATCCTAGTCTTCTGATCAGGAGTTTTGGTCAAGTCTAAACTATTTTGTTGGTAAAAAAATTGTGCCGATTGGACCATATTGTTTCGAAATTATAGCTACAGCACTGACTCCACCCAGTAAGGTTTAAACCCGGAATTCACACTTACACACACCCTTGGTGGGTTCAACATAGGAACTCATTGAGATTCACATATTTATCCGCTGTCTGTGTCTTCGTAG
>NW_025229972.1:14981-17545 GCF_018294505.1 Triticum aestivum | reverse complement strand
GTCTTATAGCTAAAAATAATCAGTAAATGAATGAAAAATAACAAATGAAGTTGGAAAGGGTTGTAAATTGATGATACCGCTTTTAATGGTGCATTTTCAACATATAAAAACTATGGAGTTCAAATAAGTTCAAGAAATGAAATCCCTTTGTAATAGACGAGTTTCTGTATGAAACCCTGATACTTCGAAGGAGATTGTCTGTTTTGTACACGAAGTGCATCAAGTTTTTGCCGTAAGCCTCTGTACTTTCTTGCACATTTTATGTGGGTGAAATGATGATACCATGCCAACTTGGAACCTTTTCATAGTTCATTCCAAATGCTTTTCAATTTCATGGTCTTATAGCTCAAAATAATTAGTAAATGCACGAAAAATAACAAATGAAGTCGGAAAGGGTTGTAAATTGATGATGTGGCTTTGAATGGTGTATTTTGAACATAGGGTTGTAAATTGATGATGTGGCTTTGAATGGTGTATTTTGAACATAAAAAACTATGGAGTTCAAATAAGTTCAAAAAAATGAAATCCCTTTGTAACAGACGAGTTTCCGTATGAAACCTTGATACTTCGAAGGAGATTGTCCGTTTTGTACACGAAGTGCATCCAGTTTTTGCCGTAAGCGTCTGTACTTTCTTGCACATGCTATGTGGGTGAAATGATGATACCATGCCAACTTGGAACCTTTTCAGAGTTCATTTCAAATGCTTCTCAATTTCCTGGTCTTATAGCTCAAAATAATCAGTACATGGATGAAAAATAACTAATGAAGTCGAAAAGGGTTGTAAATTAATGATGTGGCTTTGAATGGTGCATTCTGAACATAGAAAAACTATGGAGTTTGAATAAGTTCAAAAAATGAAATCCCTTTGTAACAGATGAGTTTCCGTATGAAACCCTCATACTTCGAAGGAGATTGTCTATTTTGTACACGAAATGCATCCAGTTTTTGCCGTAAGCCTCTGTACTTTCTTGCACATGCTATGTGGGTGAAGTGATGATACCATGCCAACTTTGAACCTTGTCAGAGTTCATTTCAAATGCTTTTCAATTTCATGGTCTTATAGCTCAAAATAATAAGTAAATGCATGAAAAATAACAAATGAAGTTGGAAAGGGTTGTAAATTAATGATACGGCTTTGAATGGTGCATTTTGAACATAGAAAAACTATGGAGTTCAAATAAGTTCGAAAATATGAAATCCCTTTGTAACAGACGAGTTTCTGTATGAAACCCTGATACTTCGAAGGAGCTTGTCTGTTTTGTACACGAAGTGCATCCAGTTTTTTCTATAAGCCTCTATACTATCTTGCACAAGCTATGTGGGTGAAATGATGATACCATGCCAACTTGGAACCTTTTCAAAGTTCATTTCAAATGCTTTTCAATTTCATGGTCTTATAGCTCAAAATAATCAGTAAATGCATGCAAAATAAAAAATGAAGTCGGAAAGGGTTGTAAATTGATGGTGTGGCTTTGAATCGTGCATTTTGAACATAGAAAAACTATGGAGTTCAAATAAGTTCAAAAAAATGAAATCCCTTTATAACAGACGAGTTTCCGTATGAAACCCTGATACTTCGAAGGAGATTGTTTGTTTGGTACACGAAGTGCATCCAGTTTTTGCCGTAAGCCTCTGTACTTTCTTGCACATGCTATGTGGGTGAAATGATGATACCATGCCAACTTGGAACCTTTTCAGAGTTCATTTCAAATGCTTTTGAATTTCATGGTCTTATAGCTCAAAATAATCAGTAAATGCACGAAAAATCACAAATGAAGTCGGAAAGGGTTGTAAATTGATGATGTTACTTTGAATGGTGCATTTTTAACACAAAAAAACTATGGAGTTCGAATAAGTTCAAAAAATGAATCCCTTTGTAACAGACGAGTTTCCGTATGAAACCCTCATACTTCGAAGGAGATTGTCTGTTTTGTACACGAAGTGCATCCAGTTTTTGCCGTAAGCCTCTGTACTTTCTTGCACATGCTATGTGGGTGAAATGATGATACCATGCCAACTTGGAACCTTTTCAGAGTTCATTTCAAATGCTTTTCAATTTCGTGGTCTTATAGCTAAAAATAATTAGTAAATGAATGAAAAATAACAAATGAAGTCGGAAAGGGTTGTAAATTGATGATACGGCTTTTAATGGTGCATTTTCAACATATAAAAACTATGGAGTTCAAATAAGTTCAAGAAATGAAATCCCTTTGTAACAGACGAGTTTCCGTATGAAACCCTGATACTTCGAAGGAGATTGTCTGTTTTGTACACGAAGTGCATCAAGTTTTTGCCGTAAGCCTCTGTACTTTCTTGCACATTTTATGTGGGTGAAATGATGATACCATGCCAACTTGGAACCTTTTCATAGTTCATTTCAAATGCTTTTCAATTTCATGGTCTTATAGCTCAAAATAATCAGTAAATGCACGAAAAATAACAAATGAAGTCGGAAAGGGTTGTAAATTGATGATGTGGCTTTGAATGGTGTATTTTGAACATAACAAAAACTATGGAGTTCAAATAAGTTCAAAAAAATGAAATCCCTTTCTAACAGACGAGT
>NW_025229972.1:13453-14882 GCF_018294505.1 Triticum aestivum | reverse complement strand
TTGATACTTCGAAGGAGATTGTCCGTTTTGTAAATGAAGTGCATCCAGTTTTTGCCGTAAGCGTCTGTACTTTCTTGCACATGCTATGTGGGTGAAATGATGATACCATGCCAACTTGGAACCTTTTCAGAGTTCATTTCAAATGCTTCTCAATTTCATGGTCTTGTAGCTCAAAATAATCAGTACATGCATGAAAAATAACTAATGAAGTCGGAAAGGGTTGTAAATTAATGATGTGGCTTTGAATGGTGCATTCTGAACATAGAAAAACTATGGAGTTCGAATAAGTTCAAAAAATGAAATCCCTTTGTAACAGACGAGTTTCCGTATGAAACCCTCATACTTCGAAGGAGATTGTCTATTTTGTACACGAAATGCGTCCAGTTTTTGCCGTAAGACTCTGTACTTTCTTGCACATGCTATGTGGGTGAAGTGATGATACCATGCCAACTTTGAACCTTGTCAGAGTTCATTTCAAATGCTTTTCAATTTCATGGTCTTATAGCTCAAAATAATAAGTAAATGCATGAAAAATAACAAATGAAGTTGGAAAGGGTTGTAAATTAATGATACGGCTTTGAATGGTGCATTTTGGACATAGAAAAACTATGGAGTTCAAATAAGTTCGAAAATATGAAATCCCTTTGTAACAGACGAGTTTCCGTATGAAACCCTGATACTTCGAAGGAGCTTGTCTGTTTTGTACACGAAGTGCATCCAGTTTTTTCTATAAGCCTCTATACTATCTTGCACAAGCTATGTGGGTGAAATCATGATACCATGCCAACTTGGAACCTTTTCAAATTTCATTTCAAATGCTTTTCAATTTCATGGTCTTATAGCTCAAAATAATCAGTAAATGCATGCAAAATAGCAAATGAAGACGGAAAGGGTTGTAAATTGATGGTGTGGCTTTGAATCGTGCATTTTGAACATAGAAAAACTATGGAGTTCAAATAAGTTCGAAAATATGAAATCCCTTTGTAACAGACGAGTTTCCGTATCAAACCCTGATACTTCGAAGGAGCTTGTCTGTTTTGTACACGAAGTGCATCCAGTTTTTTCTATAAGCCTCTATACTATCTTGCACAAGCTATGTGGGTGAAATGATGATACCATGCCAACTTGGAACCTTTTCAGAGTTCATTTCAAATGCTTCTCAATTTCATGGTCTTATAGCTCAAAATAATCAGTACATGCATGAAAAATAACTAATGAAGTCGGAAAGGGTTGTAAATTAATGATGTGGCTTTGAATGGTGCATTCTGAACATAGAAAAACTATGGAGTTCGAATAAGTTCAAAAAATGAAATCCCTTTGTAACAGACGAGTTTCCGTATGAAACCCTCATACTTCGAAGGAGATTGTCTATTTTGTACACGAAATGCATCCAGTTTTTGCCGTAAGCCTCTGTACTTTCTTGCACATG
>NW_025229972.1:7993-13011 GCF_018294505.1 Triticum aestivum | reverse complement strand
AAGGAGCTTGTCTGTTTTGTACACGAAGTGCATCCAGTTTTTTCTATAAGCCTCTATACTATCTTGCACAAGCTATGTGGGTGAAATGATGATACCATGCCAACTTGGAACCTTTTCAAATTTCATTTCAAATGCTTTTCAATTTCATGGTCTTATAGCTCAAAATAATCAGTAAATGCATGCAAAATAACAAATGAAGTCGGAAAGTGTTGTAAATTGATGGTGTGGCTTTGAATCGTGCATTTTGAACATAGAAAAACTATGGAGTTCAAATAAGTTCGAAAATATGAAATCCCTTTGTAACAGACGAGTTTCCGTATGAAACCCTGATACTTCGAAGGAGCTTGTCTGTTTTGTACACGAAGTGCATCCAGTTTTTTATATAAGCCTCTATACTATCTTGCACAAGCTATGTGGGTGAAATGATGATACCATGCCAACTTGGAACCTTTTCAGAGTTCATTTCAAATGCTTCTCAATTTCATGGTCTTATAGCTCAAAATAATCAGTACATGCATGAAAAATAACTAATGAAGTCGGAAAGGGTTGTAAATTAATGATGTGGCTTTGAATGGTGCATTCTGAACATAGAAAAACTATGGAGTTCGAATAAGTTCAAAAAATGAAATCCCTTTGTAACAGACGAGTTTCAGTATGAAACCCTCATACTTCGAAGGAGATTGTCTATTTTGTACACGAAATGCATCCAGTTTTTGCCGTAAGCCTCTGTACTTTCTTGCACATGCTATGTGGGTGAAGTGATGATACCATGCCAACTTTGAACCTTGTCAGAGTTCATTTCAAATGCTTTTCAATTTCATGGTCTTATAGCTCAAAATAATAAGTAAATACATGAAAAATAACAAATGAAGTTGGAAAGGGTTGTAAATTAATGATACGGCTTTGAATGGTGCATTTTGAACATAGAAAAACTATGGAGTTCAAATAAGTTCGAAAATATGAAATCCCTTTGTAACAGACGAGTTTCCGTATGAAACCCTGATACTTCGAAGGAGCTTGTCTGTTTTGTACACGAAGTGCATCCAGTTTTTTCTATAAGCCTCTATAATATCTTGCACAAGCTATGTGGGTGAAATGATGATACCATGCCAACTTGGAACCTTTTCAAATTTCATTTCAAATGCTTTTCAATTTCATGGTCTTATAGCTCAAAATAATCAGTAAATGCATGCAAAATAACAAATGAAGTCGGAAAGGGTTGTAAATTGATGGTGCGGCTTTGAATCGTGCATTTTGAACATAGAAAAACTATGGAGTAAAAATAAGTTCAAAAAAATGAAATCCCTTTATAACAGACGAGTTTCCGTATGAAACCCTGATACTTCGAAGGAGATTATTTGTTTTGTACACGAAGTGCATCCAGTTTTTTCCGTAAGCCTCTGTACTTTCTTTCACATGCTATGTGGGTGAAATGATGATACCATGCCATATTGGAACCTTTTCAGAGTTCATTTCAAATGCTTTTGAATTTCATGGTCTTATAGCTCAAAATAATCAGTAAATGCACGAAAAATAACAAATGAAGTCGGAAAGGGTTGTAAATTGATGATGTTGCTTTGAATGGTGCATTTTTAACACAAAAAAACTATGGAATTCGAATAAGTTCAAAAAAATGAATCCCTTTGTAACAGACGAGTTTCCGTATGAAACCCTCATACTTCGAAGGAGATTGTCTGTTTTGTACACGAAGTGCATCCAGTTTTTGCCGTAAGCCTCTGTACTTTCTTGCACATGCTATGTGGGTGAAATTATGATACCATGCCAACTTGGAACCTTTTCAGAGTTCATTTCAAATGCTTTTCAATTTCATGGTCTTATAGCTAAAAATAATCAGTAGATGCATGAAAAATAACAAATTAAGTCGGAAAGGGTTGTAAATTGATGATACGGCTTTTAATGGTGCATTTTCAACATATAAAAACTATGGAGTTCAAATAAGTTCAAGAAATGAAATCCCTTTGTAACAGACGAGTTTCCGTATGAAACCCTGATACTTCGAAGGAGATTGTCTGTTTTGTACACGAAGTGCATCAAGTTTTTGCCGTAAGCCTCTGTACTTTCTTTCACATTTTATGTGGGTGAAATGATGATACCATGCCAACTTGGAACCTTTTCAGAGTTCATTTCAAATGCTTTTCAATTTCATGGTCTTATAGCTCAAAATAATGAGTAAATGCATGAAAAATAACAAATGAAGTTGGAAAGGGTTGTAAATTGATGATGTGGCTTTGAATGGTGCATTTTGAACATAGAAAATCTATGGAGCTCGAATAAGTTCAAAAAAATGAAATCCCTTTGTAACAGATGAGTTTCCGTATGAAACCCTCACACTTCGAAGGAGATTGTCTGTTTTGTACACGAAGTGCATCCAGTTTTTGCCGTAAGCCTCTGTACTTTCTTGCACATGCCATGTGGGTGAAATGATTATACCATGCCAACTTGGAACCTTTTCAGAGTTCATTTCAAATGCTTTTCAATTTCATGGTCTTATAGCTCAAAATAATCAGTAGATGCATGAAAAATAACAAATGAAGTCGGAAAGGGTTGTATATTGATGATGTTGCTTTGAATGGTGCATTTTGAACATAAAAAAACTATGGAGTTCAAATAAGTTCAAAAAAATGAAATCCCTTTGTAACAGACGAGTTTCTGTATGAAACCCTCATACTTCGAAGGAGATTGCCTGTTTTGTACACGAAGTGCATCTAGTTTTTGCCATAAGCCTTTGTACTTTCTTGCACATGCTATGTGGGTGAAAATGATGATACCATGCCAACTTAAAACCTTTTCAGAGTTCATTTCAAATGCTTTTCAATTTCATGGTCTTATAGCTGAAAATAATCAGTAAATGCATGAAAAATAACAAATGAAGTCGAAAAGGATTGTAAATTGATGATGTGGCTTTGAATGGTGCATTTTTAACATAGAAAAACTATGGAGTTCAAATAAGTTCAAAAAAATGAAATCCCTTTGTAACAGACGAGTTTCCGTATGAAACCCTGATACCTCGAAGGAGATTGTCTGTTTTGTACATGAAGTGCATCCAGTTTTTGCCGTAAGCCTCTGTACTTTCTTGCACATGCTATGTGGGTGAAATGATGATACCATGCCAACTTGGAACCTTTTCAGAGTTCATTTCAAATGCTTTTGAATTTCATGGTCTTATAGCTCAAAATAATCAGTAAATGCACGAAAAATAACAAATGAAGTCGGAAAGGGTTGTAAATTGATGATGTTGCTTTGAATGGTGCATTTTTAACACAAAAAAACTATGCAGTTCGAATAAGTTCAAAAAAATGAATCCCTTTGTAACAGACGAGTTTCCGTATGAAACCCTCATACTTCGAAGGAGATTGTCTGTTTTGTACACGAAGTGCATCCAGTTTTTTCTGTAAGCGTCTGTACTTTCTTGCACATGCTATGTGGGTGAAATGATGATACCATGCCAACTTGGAACCTTTTCAGAGTTCATTTCAAATGTTTTTCAATTTCATGGTCTTATAGCTCAAAATAATCAGTAAATGAATGAAAAATAACAAATGAAGTCGAAAAGGGTTGTAAATTGATGATACGGCTTTTAATGGTGCATTTTCAACATATAAAAACTATGGAGTTCAAATAAGTTCAAAAAATGAAATCCCTTTGTAACAGACGAGTTTCCGTATGAAACCCTGATACTTCGAAGGAGATTGTCTGTTTTGTACACGAAGTGCATCCACTTTTTGCCGTAAGCCTCTGTACTTTCTTGCACATGCTATGTGGGTGAAATGATGATATCATGCCAACTTGGAACCTTTTCAGAGTTCATTTCAAATGCTTTTCAATTTCATGGTCTTATAGCTCAAAATAATTAGTAGATGCATGAAAAATAACAAATGAAGTCGGAAAGGGTTGTAAATTGATGATAGGGATTTGAATGGTGCATTTTGAACATAGAAGAACTATGGAGTTCGAATAAGTTCAAAACAATGAAATCCCTTTGTAACAGATGAGTTTCCTTATGAAACCCTAATACTTCGAAGGAGATTGTCTGTTTTGTACACGAAGTGCATCTAGTTTTTGCAGTAAGCCTCTGTACTTTCTTGCACATGCTATGTGGGTGAAATGATGATACCATGCCAACTTGGAACCTTTTCAGAGTTCATTTCAAATGCTTTTGAATTTCATGGTCTTATAGCACAAAATAATCAGTAAATGCACGAAAAATAACAAATGAAGTCGGAAAGGGTTGTAAATTGATGATGTTGCTTTGAATGGTGCATTTTTAACACAAAAAAACTATGGAGTTCGAATAAGTTCAAAAAAATGAATCCCTTTGTAACAGACGAGTTTCCGTATGAAACCCTCATACTTCGAAGGAGATTGTCTGTTTCGTACACGAAGTGCGTCTAGTTTTTGCCATAAGCCTCTGTACTTTCTTGCACATGCTATGTGGGTGAAATGATGACACCATGACAACTTGGAACCTTTTCAGAGTTCATTTCAAATGCTTTTCAATTTCATGGTCTTATAGCTCAAAATAATCAGTAAATTCACGAAAAATAACAAATGAAGTCGGAAAGTGTTGTAATTGATGATGTTGCTTTGAATGGTGCATTTTGAACATATAAAAACTATGGAGTTCAAATAAGTTCAAAAATATGAAATCCCTTTGTAACAGACATGCTTCCGTATGAAACCCTGTTAATTCGAAGGAGATTGTCTGTTTTGTACAGGAAGTGCATCCAGTTTTTGCCGTAAGACTCTGTACTTTCTTGCACATGCTATGTGGGTGAAATGATGATACCATGCCAACTTGGAACCTTTCCAGAGTTCATTTCAAATGCTTTTCAATTTGATGGTCTTATAGCTCAAAATAATCAGTAAATGCATGAAAAATAACAAATGAAGTCGGAAAGGGTTGTAAATGAATGATATGGCTTTGAGTGGTGAATTTTGAACATAGAAAAACTATGGAGTTCAAATAAGTTCAAAAATATGATATCCCTTTGTAACAG
>NW_025229972.1:6697-7813 GCF_018294505.1 Triticum aestivum | reverse complement strand
CAGTTTTTGCCGTAAGCCTCTGTACTTTCTCGCACATGCTATGATGATGATACCATGCCAACTTGGAACCTTTTCAGAGTTCATTTCAAATGCTTTTCAATTTCATGGTCTTATAGCTCATAATAATCAGTAAATGCATGAAAAATAACAAATGAAGTCGGAAAGGGTTGTAAATTAATGATACGGCTTTGAGTGGTGCATTTTGAACATAGAAAAACTATGGAGTTCAAATAAGGTCAAAAATATGAAATCCCTTTGTAACAGACGAGTTTCCGTATGAAACCCTGATACTTCGAAGAAGATTGTCTTTTTTGTACACGAAGTGCATCCAGTTTTTGCTATAAGCCTCTGTACTTTCTTGCACATGCTATGTGGGTGAAATGATGATACCATGACAACTTGGAACCTTTTCAGAGTTCATTTCAAATTCTTTTCAATTTCATAGTCTTATAGCTCAAAATAATCAGTAGATGCATGCAAAATAACAAATGAAGTCGGAAAGGGTTGTAAATTAATGATACGGCTTTAAATGGTGCATTTTGAACATAGAAAAACTATAGAGTTCAAATAAGTTCAAAAATATGAAATCCCTTTGTAATAGACGAGTTTCCGTACGAAACCCTCATACTTCGAAGGACTTTGTCTGTTTTGTACATGAAGTGCATCCAGTTTTTGCTATAAGCCTCTGTTCTTTCTTGCACATGCTATGTGGGTGAAATGATGATACCATGACAACTTGGAACCTTTTCAGAGTTCATTTCAAATGCTTTTCAATTTCATGGTCTTATAGCTCAAAATAATCAGTAGATGCATGCAAAATAACAAATGAAGTTGGAAAGGGTTGTAAATTGATGATGTCGCTTTGAATGGTGCATTTTGAACATAGAAAAACTATGGAGTTCAAATAAGTTCAATAAAATGAAATCCCTTTGTTACAGACGAGTTTCCGTATGAAACCCTGTTACTTCGAAGGAGATTGTCTGTTTTGTACACGAAGTGCATCCAGTTTTTGCCGTAAGCCTCTGTGCTTTCTTGCACATGCTATGTGGGTGAAATGATTATACCATGTCAAATGCTTTTCAATATCATGGTCTTATAGCTCAAAATAATCAGTAA
>NW_025229972.1:0-6338 GCF_018294505.1 Triticum aestivum | reverse complement strand
TGATGATACCATGCCAACTTGGAAGCTTTTCAGAGTTCATTTCAAATGCTTTAAAATTTCATGGTCTTATAGCTCAAAATAATCAGTAAATGCATGAAAAATAACAAATGAAGTCGGAAAGGGTTGTAAATTGATGATACGGCTTTGAATGGTGCATTTTGAACATATAAAAACTATGGAGTGCAAATAAGTTCAAAAAATGAAATCCCTTTATAACAGACGAGTTTCCGTATGAAACCCTGATACTTCGAAGGAGATTGTCTGTTTTGTACACGAAGTGCATCCACTTTTTGCCGTAAGCCTCTGTACTTTCTTTCACATGGTATGTGGGTGAAATGATCATACCATGCCAACTTGGAACCTTTTCAGAGTTCATTTCAAATGCTTTTCAATTTCATGGTCTTATAGCTCAAAATAATCAGTAAATGCATGAAAAATAACAAATGAAGTAGGAAAGGGTTGTAAATTGATGATATGGCTTTGAATGGTGCATTTTGAACATAGAAAAACTATGGAGTTCAAATAACTTCAAAATTATGAAATCCCTTTGTAATAGACGAGTTTCCGTATGAAACCCTGATACTTCGAAGGAGATTGTTTGTTTTGTACACGAAGTGTATCCAGTTTTTGCTATAAGCCTCTGTACTTTCTTGCACATGCTATGTGGGTGAAATCATGATACCATGACAACTTGGAACCTGTCAGGACCCCGACTCAATGCCACATCGATCTAGCATGTAACACCCCATATCACTTTGCGGCCTCACGCACGGTATTCCCACGGGTGTCGCCTTACCTTTGCCCGGGACCGTTTGCGTCTTTTGGCACACGTATATGATAGTGTCGCTAGCATCCATATGGTAAGGAGCCCGGGCTGACATGGCTAGTCGTAAACCCAAAGTGGCACAAACTTACAGGGACAGGCATCCATGACCCAACATCGAACGTGTCGGTCATCAGCGAGTGAATCCAGGCTGTAGCACTGGGCTAGCAGGACTCCGGTGAACCGGGCTGTAGCGGGCTAACAGGACTCCGGTATTCATCGCGTGACATTTCCCTGAAGGGACAGACACAGGAACGAAGAAGGACACATGCCGGCCAGCCTAAGTGTTCCGGAACAGTAGCAAGCTACCATGGCTCAGTGGAAACACTAGGAGACATTTCCCGGTAAGAGAGGCTACTAAGGATAAACAACTAGATAGTCAGATCCCACACATACCAAGCATTTCAACAACATACACACAATATGCTCGATATGTGCAGATACAACATGGCATCACAACATGACTCTACAACTCAAGTAATTATTCAATAGGCTCCGAGGAGCGAGATATTACAAACATGGGTCTCATGACCCAACAATCAGAGCATACAAGTCAAAGCACATGCGGAAGCTTAACATGTCTGAGTACAGACAACTATAAATGAAAAAGGCTGAGAAGCCTGACTATCTACCAGATCCTGCCGAGGGCACAAGATCGTAGCTGAGGTAACAAGCCAAACGTCGAAGATCACGCGGAATTACTAGTGAGACTGAAGTCTCTCTGCAAAAACATAAAATAGGCAAACGTGAGTACAAATGTACCCAGCAAGACTTACATCAGAACTATCTACATATGCATCATTATCAACAAAGGGGATGGTGGGGTTTAACTGCAGCAAGCCAGCTTTGACTCTGTGGCTATCCTGAACTACGACTGCAAGTAACTCTTTTGAGGTGGCGCACACGAGTCCACATATTCACCATATCAATACACCACTATGGATCCGCTCCCGTCTCCCTACGAGAACGCCATCCATAGCACTCACGCTTATCTTGCGTATTTTAGAGTATCCACTTACACTTGTCTATGAACTATGCAAGGGGTCCAAGTTTCCATATCCGAGGAATCCGGCTATTCGAATAGATGATGTTAACCCTGCAGGGGTGTACTTCTTCACACACGCTCTCGCCACTTACCGCCCTGTACACGTCATGTACCTCGGCAACCTTCAAGCGGAAGCCGGGCGAGGGAGTCGGCCACGACCTGACTAACCGAACAAGTCTCTAGTCCAGGTTTATCGCCTATTCGGGTTCCATCCGCAAGGAGATCCGGCCGGGGTGTCGCTCACGGCCCCAAACGATGTGAGCAGGGTTCCCAAGCCCACCAACCGGGTGCCACTTGGTACACCGTGCCACTGTGCCTAGTCTGTCCCAAGCCCACCTGTACCGGGTGCCACTTGGTAGACTACTAACACTGCCTACAAACACCAGAAACTAGTTGCAACTCCTGGACAGAGATCAAGTTGATTAATAAGTCGAGAGGGGCACTTAAGCATTCCAATGTGTGGTAGTAGCTGGTCATGGATCACCAACACAGAACTCAGTTCCTGAGGACGGCTACAATGAGACAACCCACCATGTACTCCTACATGGCCTCTCACCGCTACCTTTACCAAATCATGTTCACACACTTAGTTCACCCATAGTAAGACATGTTCACACGCCTCTGATTCATCCCCGATGAATCAGACCTGACTCAACTCTAAGCAGTAGCAGGCATGACGACAAGCATGAATGAGTAGGCACATCAGGGCTCAAACAACTCCTACTCATGCTAGTGGGTTTCATCTATTTACTGTGGAATGACAGGTCATGCAGAGGATAAAGGGGTTCAGCTACCGCAGCAAGTAACAGTTGAATCGTTGTTGTTCTAATGCAATAACTGAGAGCAGGAGCGAGAGAGTAGGGTTTTATCGAAATGAACAAGGGGGTTTTCTTGCCTGGCACTTCTGAAGATAATATAGCTCTTCATCGGTGTCATCGATCACATCGTCGGTACACGTCTATCGAGAGGGAGCCACACCGGCAAACAGAAGGAAACACAATCAATGCAATGCACAATATGATGCATGCTATGACATGGCAACATGCTGGTGTTTTGAGCTAATGCATCTAGCAACAAGTTAAATGGAGTTGGTTTGAATCCTAGGTTCAAATTCAAACTCCATATGTGATTATTTAAATGCCATTCACTTCATTTGTCCTAAACAGTAGTGACAAGTTGTTCTAACATGCATGAAAATGGTACAGATGGATTCCTTGAATTTTTGTGATAATTTTTCATATATAAATTATTTAATTTGGAGTTACGGTTAATTTTCTATGATTTATTGAAGTTTATACAACTTCTGGAATTTTCTGAATAAAACAAATCCAGAAAACATTACTGCGTCATCCTGACGTCATGATGACGTCAGCAGGTCAATGTGGCACAGTCCAGTCAAACCTGACAGTGGGTCCCGCATGTCAGTGAAATTAGTTTAGTTAGAATTTAATTAAACTAAACTGGGTTAATTAACAGGGCTGGGCCCCACCTGTCAGTGAGTCAGTGGGTTAGCTAAAATTTAATTAGCATCTAAACTAAATTAGCAGGGCCCCGGGCCCACATGTAAATGACCCAGGGGAGGTCAAACCCCTGGTCAACAGGGCCTAACACGCCGGCGGTTCGTCGCCGGTGGCAACAGGCGCGGCGGAGGGCTCGGGCTCGCTCCTCCGGCGTCCAAATGGACGGAGGAGAGCGGCTACGGAGAGCTGGAGCTCACCCGCGCCCGTTTCAGCAAGCAGCAGCAGCTAGGGCGGCCGGAGACGACGGCCCCGAGCTCGGCAGCGGTGGCCGGAGCTCGGGCGTGCTCGGGTTCGGCGTTACACGGCACGGCGAGGTCAGCTGAGGGCCTCTACGGATTACTGGGGTCGTCAGGAGCACTCGAAGGCAACGAGCGCAGGTGGAGGAGCCCGGGAGCACGAAGCTCACCGGCCATGGCGGACGGCGGCTTCGGGTGCTCGTGGGGCGGCGGCTACAGGGCGCGCGCGAGAGAGAGAAGTGAGGGGAAACGACGGCAAGCTCACAGGGAGGCAGCAGGGTGGCTTAGTGGGCTCGGAGACGCGCCAGACGTCGCGAATCGACGGCGGTGAGCTTCGGTGGCCGGCGACGGAAACGACGATGGTGGCGGCGTTGCAGCGCGTCCGGGGCCTCGTGGCTCGGTGGAGAGGAAGAGGGGGTCGAGGCGGAGCCTCTGGGCTAGTCGGGGGAGCGAGGGAGGCCCGGTGGCCGTGGTTTTGGCGAGCGGCGGCGACGGCGACTCTCGGTCATGGGGGGAGAAACAGAGGAGCGAGGGGGAGGGAGGTCCAGAGAGCGAGGGAGAAGTGAGAGGGGGGTCGGGGAGGTGCGTGGCGTCACCGGGGCGTCGAGGAGGAGCCAGGCAGGCTGGGAGGGAGGAGGTGGCCGGGGCGCGTGGCCGCGCGCGCCACCGGGCAGCTTCGGGGCGAGGGGGGGAAGACGACAGGGGGTAGCGGTGGCGGGCTGGGCCGCTGGAGGAGCTGGGCCAGGCTCTGGTGGGCTGCACGGGTGAGGCCAGGTAACTTCCTTCTCTCTCTCTCTTTTATTTCTATTTCAGTTCTGTTTTCTTTTATTTAATCTGTTTTGCCACTGTTTGAATTTAAAAAATAATTCAAACAATGCCAAAAACTCCTCTGAAAATATTTATGCTGCTTAATGGACTTTTCCAAAAGCACATAAAATGTTTCAGGGTATTTGGAAATATATTCTATACAAGTTATGAATATAGTTCCAAATGCAAATATAGTAATGATTTAAATTCAGTGCTCAGAATATTCCTCAAAAATGTTCATTATTTTTGGTTTGGTGCAAAACCCTTGCCAAAATATAACCAACATTATGTAAGGCCATTTTGAAAACATTGAATGCATTTTCCAGGGTTCTTTGCCCCTCTTTTATTTAAGTTTTTGAGGCTTCCAGAATTCCTCAGTTCAAGTTTCAGAAATTTAAATATGATGCCTCGATGAAGATGCAACTATTTACAAACAATAATCTAGGGCTGTGACAACTCACCCCCACTAAACAAAAATCTCGTCTCGAGATTCAAGCGTAGGGTAGGATGAAGGAGAAATGCAAACTAGTACAATCTTCACGATCCAGGTTGCACTTCGAATGAACGTTGATTCGATCACCATCATTGTCTTGAAGTCTTTCCTTGAAAATTCCTGTCAACATGACATGGAGGGAAGAAGGAGACTCTAGAAGGGTCGATCTTCTCGAAGATCGAACAACTCACGTAATGAGACATAACAACATCTCTCGAGCTGAGAGACGAAGTACACATCCATAGGAATTGGAGTGAAGCAGATGACAAAGGTTCACTAGGTTGACAACAATTCCAGACTCAAGAATGTGGTAAACGATTGTCACGTAGCGAGGAGTTGAGTTGCTATGATACCATAACGAGACAACTTAGGGATGGTGACTCGTAGATATATCCCCTTAAGTGGCAAAAAGAATTACCTTTGATTCAGAGATCATTGAACTCTTTAAACCAGCCTAAGGCAATTCTCGAGCGATCGTTTGGAGGGGGTCGGTAGAATGGCATACTCGGACTTGGATGATGTGGATTACCTTGTTGAAGACAACGCAATGAATGAATTTGCTTATCACCGGAAATGGAAGAGACCCATGGTAGAATGGCACATTGGTGGTGCATGCTGGGAACAAAATGCAAATGATGGGAATGATTCTGGTAACTGGGGAAGAACCCAACAATAGAGAGTGAATTTACTGTTTGAAAGGATCATAGCATTGCCGAGGAAACTGAGAGTAATCCCAGTTAGAGCCGATGATAACACGTAACGCTTGTGCGTGCTCTCAAGAACTTGAGCATTTCCACAATCATCAAGGTTTTACCAATATCCGTGTCAAGGATTCTGGCAACACAACTTACTACCATGATGAATAGTGATGGATGATGCAGATGCAAAGGAAGATAACACTTCTCAGATTTCATCTTAGCGAGGCCAAGGAAATAAAATCTGGATGATCGACCGAGAGACATTTAGCACTCCGCTTCTAATGTTCTCCTTGACGTGCTAGTGTAACCCATTCATAGATATGGTTTGATAACTAGAACATCAAGTAAAGGTCGGACTTCGGGAGCAATAGAATCCATAAGAAACAGTTACGGAGGTAAATCCTACGAAATCCTTATGGGGAGGTGGCCAACTTCCTCAAACAAGATACTACAATAATAGGTCTTCCGGCTGGGTGTGTTGGCCACGACATCCACTTTACCGGTTATCGAGGGACCAATATTATAGTTCTTGGGAAATGTTCCAACCATCATATCTGCCTGAGATTCAGATCTGGTTGGTGTCAGGTTATTCCAGACTCATCGAGTCCAGGAAGAAAAATGAAAGTTTGCAACACAAATCGACGAGATGACGTTGCGAGATTCTCGGGAAATGAACTACGATAGCAAGCTCCAAAACATGAGCTGGTTCTGCTACA
>NW_025229971.1:9166-17546 GCF_018294505.1 Triticum aestivum | reverse complement strand
TTTGCCAACATTTGCTAGTTTGGTTGGCTGGCCCAAATTGGCAAAATCCAGCAAAGAGACCAGTAACCTGATAGGCCCTGCTCCAATTGGCCGACTTGCCGCAAAACATTTAAGCACACCAAACGAAAGGAAACGAAAAGGTAAATTTGTACTATATCTCAGAAAACATGACACGGCAAGAACTAAGAATACCGAGAGCAAAACCACGCCAGAGTGGGATTTCGGCTACCTCATCATGTGATTCATGTCCATTGCCTCCAGTCTGGGTATGGAGTGGCTAGGTGACACGATGTCCCGAACAACAACTGCAAGTGCATAGACTGAGGAGGAGCCTCGCATCGGATCAGCATCTCCCATGTAGTAGCCTCTTTGTTGTCTCCTTCTTCATTGTCGTTTCACTCCAATCACGCAGGTAAGCCAACACACGCTCCCCTCCCACTCTCCCCCCAGGCCTCGCGCTACTGGCATCACCCGCACCTTGCTCGAGCAGCACAAGCCATTGGGTCACGTCCCACACCTGTCGGTAGCGGTGTGCTCACCCTCTGCCCTCGTGAGCCACCATCTCTACAACGTTGCCATGCACACCTTCCACGCACCCAACTTCGGCTGTTGCGGCGGCAACGGCATCACAGGGCTAGACGCACCCGTGCCATCCAATAGGGCCATATGAAGGCCGCCCGCGCATAATCCCGCACTCGAAGCGGAGATGACCACGCCGAGGTGCGCCACCGGTCGTCCCTCAAGTACTGGAACCACAAGGCTGTGAGGGTGGAAGCAGCCAAGCTGATGCCACCATGCGGCGCCGGTGCTCCCAGCCTCAGCGCGGCCATGCTCTCTCTCCACAGGTAACGTATGCCCTTCCACCTCGCTATGCCGTCCATACTCATCATTAATACTAGAGACAATCCACTAGAAATATGTGTGCGTGCTTTCTCAGACAAGCAGCACAGAAAAAGAAAAGGAAAGGAACAAGTACGTGTGTTTTAGGGTAAAATGTACTACATTGACATCTCTAGCGATAAGGTGCTCCAATGTGGTAGTGCCTAAGAGCAAACGTGCACCATCATTCTTGTTTCAAGCCTGAGTCACTATAAGAAAGTAATCTTTATGATTGAAACCTTCTTTACAGTATGTCCGTGGTTCTAAACACATGATATTATATGCCACTAACACTGTTTACATATAATGGAAAAATGCATTTCACTTCCCTAAAAATAATGGTGTGAATGCAAGCTTGGCTTTATAAGCTAGAGAAGAACCACCCTTTTTGTTATGAATATGTTTAACAAGTATGGTATGATACTACAGGTAAGGATTAATTTCGTGACTTAGTGGAGAATAAGACAAAAGCACAACCACCTCTCAATTGATTAGATCCATCCAAATATCCACCAAAAATAATGCACAATTACCATAAATAAGGATCCATAGATCCCCAAGTAAGATGGGAAGGTATTGCTCAAAGTATAGATATCACGGTAGTGATGCTTCCAGAAGATCATGGCAGAGAGTAAAGTATGGATCTCGCCAAAAACAAAGCTATAAGACTTCCGGAGTCAGAGTAAATCTCTCGTGGGCGATGCTTTGACATGGATCTTGAAGTAGGACGAAGTGTAGATCTTATGTAAACACCAGTAGCTATCTTCCAAATAGATCAAGTGGTAGAACTCAAATTTTATATCTCACTAGAAGCGATGGTTTGAGATGGACCATGGAGTAGAACAAGAAATTGATCTTATGGAGAAACTAGCATTGATTCGATACTGCAAATTGAAAATAGAGGTAGGTGTGGAAGTATAGATCTTGATGTGAGCGATGCTCTGACGTGTGCCATCATGGCCGAAGAAGAAACTGGGAATGCTTGAAGATAGACCCAAAGAACCGATATTTTTGGAACGAAGGCTCGTGAAGAGCCCGGCTTTGAATTAACAAAGCCATCAACCGGCCAGGAGTTAGATCATAAGACCCAGAGAACGACGACCAAACGCATACAAAGGGGAACGCTGGGAAGCAAACCAAAAGCACGGCCTACATAATCTAACCTAAGAAAGGAAAATGAAGATTACATCTTGCTAGAAGCAGAGTACTCCACACTAGTATCCTACAAATCAAGGACAGAGCAGCAGGGCATGAGAAAGTCGGCCGCGAAGATGGACATTGCTCCAGGAGCACCTAGGGAAGGAGGGAAAATAACACCTTCCTTATCTGTCACCGAAGAGGGACCCTACCCCCTCGCCATGGCTTGTAGGTGACGTAGTGTCAAGATTTAGAGAAGCTCACCTGAGAACTAGAAGGATGCCACCCTCACATCGCACGATGGACCTAGGGCGACCACCTCGATTTGGGATAAGCCATGTCGGCAACACCGCCACTAACCACACCCAACTAGTCGGAGAAGGAAAGCTTCATGGAGTCAGACGCTGAAGAGGAGGCAGCAGGGAACCAAGCAAAAATGCGAGAGGCAAGGCAGCAAAGCACCACCATTGAGAAGACCCAGGTCTCTCTGGTTTACATGAAGCCACAACCACCGGGAAGGCGAACCCTATCCCCTACCGTCAGGATCGAGAAGCCGCGTCACCAGGGCCGAGAGGCATTCACCGCCACCGGAGAGCACCAACCAGAAGAGACGACGGTGCCTACAACCCACACCGCATCCACACAATCTCGAGACACAAGCAACATCAATCCTGCGCCTACACATCATCCCATCAGAGCCCCTACACCACTGACGATGACTTCAGGAAGTTCACGACGCGCAAGGCGCCGCAGCCGCCAAATCCGCAGGGGATTGTGGGTTTTCACCCTGGCAGGAGGTCGGGGTGGAGAGTTGGGACCTCAGCAGCGCCCCATGGAAGAAAGTGGCGCCCTTGGGCGTCGCCCCCGTCGGGCCGGCCAAGCCGGCCAGGGTTTCCCCCAGGCCGCAAGCTACTCCACCATGCTCACCAACACCGGAGCCAACGAGCGAATCGCACTCCACGGCGTACAGAGCGAGAGAGGCAACAGGGAGGTGGGATCTCGTACCTCCAGATCTGACGCAGATGAGATCTGCACCGCGACCAAAAGTCCACCAATGGCCCACCGCCCTCACGGCCGAGTACGCCGGCCAGCACACCGCCTGCGAACGCCGGCGGTCGCAATACGAGGCGTCCTCGCCGGCAGGGGCCGCCGCTCCAGGTACCAATGGCCTTCGAGAGGGATGAAGTGCCGCACTCCCCGCCGCCACCTTGATCGGCGCCTGCGCTAGCTGTCCTGGTGGCCGTCTCCAGTGGCGGCGAGGGAGGAGGAGAGGGTTGGAGGGGTGGTGGCGGCGGCGGAACCCTAGTCGCCCCCAAGTCACCCGGGGGGGGGCGACGCGAGGGTCGGGAGGGGGGATTCAAGAACCAACATTTAAAGCACTCACCTACCGTACTTTGTTTGACTCGGGAAAACAAGTGTAGTTTGTGAGAGATATTTCTAACACTCACTCTGCATGTGGGTCCTTATATATGTGTAGTACTAGAGATGAGTAAAATATGGTTGTAAATAATAAAGAGGGATTTATATAAGACATGTTAACATATATAGAAAATAGCTGGCATCAAGGCTAAAAGAAGCATCCAATGCATGATTGTGATCAGCTAGAGAAGGGGTACACTTTTGTGAACATTGCCTTTTTGAGGACTCGCCGCTCCCCTCCATAATACATATGCCATCTATATTCAGATTTTACATTGATTAGAGGCTTCACTAATACAGTGGAATATATATTACTAGCGTATTTTTTGTACCCTTTATTCTCATGACATAATGTTTTCCCTTGTAGTTTTATTTAACCTAATCATCAAACAATTTCCTCAAGGTACTAATTTCAAATTATTTTGTGACATTCTTAGCTCAGAGTCTATTGATGATTATCTCACTGCCACCCACCCTCAACTGGAGGGCGACAAGATGCGTTTGGCGCATCTAGAGATGTGTACAGGTAGCATGCATAACGCGGTGTGCTTGCCAGTGCGTGTCCTATTGTCAAATGCATGTGTGGATACACATGCAACACTAACAGTGTTTGTCAAGAATTGGTGTTTTTTGCCTTTGGACATGACCACTTACGACACGAACTTACAGGTGCAATCCAGGCTAGTTCGGTACTCTTTCCCTCCATAGGGTGTGCGTCCGTCTACCGGCTCTGGAGAAGTTATTTGGGTCTAGTTCGTGACTCGAATATGTTCAAGTAGATCGATCGACACCATGCCTTGCGCCTAACCATATGCATGCTTTGCGAGCTTGTTACTTCCGTGTCATGTAACCCTCTCGACCAGATCAACGGAGACGAACACCTGACCCAAGAGGTGACACTTGCCTCGGCCCCTACCAAAACAGACGCGTCCTCCTTCGCGTGTTGCATCACAGTGATCACAAGTGTTGCTCCGTTCTCTTCAAGCCGAGTTTGGTGAGATCTTGCTCGCACGAATTGGGTCGCGGTCAACTTGGAGGCCATGACTGGGAGGCTTGGTACGGCCTGGATTGTGCAAGATCAGAAACTGGCAGGATAACACGCCGGCGGGTGTGTGTGTGTGTGTTGTTGGGTGAAGCTCGTCGGGTGTGCCGTTCCTGTGTGGCTAACTGTATAAAATCTTTAAAGCTAAATTTAGGAAAGTAACAAAAATAGAACTGTGACAGAGTGATCACCAACTGACGTGTGTGTCATGACTGCAAAGGGTTGATCCGAACGTCATGTATGTCACGGAGAATGTTAAGCGCAAGAGAACGTTTGCGCCATCTAAAAGGGAAAGATGGAAGTAGAAGGAGTCGTAATGACGAAAGAGGGGTTCTGGAAGCATCAACGGACATCTAGGCGAAGACATCATGGCATAGCTGTCGGTGTCAAAACCGGCGGATCTCGGGTAGGGGGTCCCGAACTGTGCGTCTAAGGTTGATGGTAACAGGAGACGGGGGACACAATGTTTACCCAGGTTCGTGCCCTCTCTATGGAGGTAATACCCTACTTCCTGCTTGATTGATCTTGATGAATATGAGTATTACAATAGTTGATCTACCTCGAGATTGTAATGGCTCAAACCCTAAAAGTATAGCATGTATGACTATGATTATGATCACCCGTACGGTCTAAGCCCTCCGGTTTATATAGACACGGAGGGGACTAGGGTTGTACAAAGTCGGTTACAGAGAAAGGAATCTTCATATCTGGGCGCCCAGCTTGCCTTCCACGCCAAGGAGAGTCCCATCCGGACACGGGAGAGAGTCTTCGGTCTTGTATCTTCATTGGCACGTATTGTCGAAGCAGAGACCGTGTCCCCTTATTGCGGGATCCTCATCAATACGGGCGTGGGTATCCCAAAGGTTCTGTTGGCACGATTCTTTAGGAATAGGCAGTTTTTTAGGCTTAGGAGGAGGCGTTCGATATTCATTGCCTTTATAAAGGGGCTAAGGCCCGTCTTGCTCCTTCACGCCAACCCTTTCCTCAACCTCTCCAACCTCGAGTTCCAGCACCCAAGGTTCAATTTAATTGCTTCAAGCTTCCCAGTCATGTCCGGACCCAGCCCTCAAGGTCGGTGGGTGGCTTCCTCTGTCACAGAGGAGGATATTGCGAAGCTCCAGGCAGCAAGATACCTGACTGCGGAAATCCCCCACATGCTTCCTGCTCAAGGGCAGGTTATTCCTACTCCCAGATCCGGCGAGAGGGTCGTATTCATCTCCCACTTCCTCCGAGGGCTAGGGTTCGCTCTTCCCCCCTTTGTTTGATGGCTCATGTTTTACTGCGGGCTAGATTTTCACGATCTAGCTCTGGACTCCTTTCTTCACGTCTCGGCGTTCACTATCATGTGCGAGGCCTTCCTCCGTATTCAACCCCACTCCGGCTTGTGGCTCAAGACCTTTAATGTGAAGCCGAAGGTAGTTGATGGGAAACAAGCGGAGTGCGGTGGTGCTACAGTGAGTAAACTCATCAACGCTTCTTGGCTAAAAGGATCCTTCATAGAATCTTGCAACTTATGGCAGCGGGAGTGGTTTTACATCACTGAACCCCGTGGTACCAAGTGGGCAGCTACACCCGCGTTCCAATCCGGCCCTCCAATTCAGCTTGCATCATGGATCAATAAGGTTGGACTGGGGATCAATCGACGAAGTGCAGACTCTACAGAGCCGCATCCGGAGTCTCCTTGAGAAGTACACCAATCTCATCCACGTGATTCAAGTAATGTTAGTCCGCCGGGTCCTTCCGTGCCAGCGACGGCCCCTTCGTATGTGGGAGTTTAATCCAGAAGGACCACGAACTCTTCAGCACTTCTACGGCGCGACACAGAGAGGAATGTGGAAGTTATTTTTCGGGACACGAAAACTGTGGCCGGACACCACTGAGGACATCGGCCTCGACTGCAAATATCCGGATACCTCGGTAAGCACTTGACTCCTGAACACAGTTTAGTTAAATATCCCGTGATAAGATACTGAGAAAACCATCTTCTTCCAGGGCTGGATAAAGAAGGCGGAGTGAATTAGGTGTTCGGCCCCTCTTCCCAAAGACTCAACTAGTCTTGTGCTAACAAGGATGCTGGTCACGGCACCATACCAGGTGCCGGTGAAAGAGGACAATGAGGAGAGCAAGAAAGCAAAGGTAGCCTCTATTCTGAAGGTACACCACACACTGAGTCCAGGGAGATTAAGGCTCCCTCTTCCGAAGACAAAAAGAAGGAGAAGCTGACATTCTTTCTCCCCATGGTAAGAAAAGGGCCGCCTCCGAAGGTTGGGAGGTAAAGGCTCCTAAGCGAGGTAAGACGCCCCTGTCAGGCGGTTCAGGCTCGGAAGGCGCCGTTGTCACACAGTTCCTCCGTAAGGACAAGCCTTTAGCCGAATCGTAAGTGAACAAAGGTGTTTTAAACATATCCCGTTCCTTTTCCTGTTACAAGGGTAACATCTAGAATATATGTTTTGCAGTCCAGCACACAGTCTTCCTCAATAATCCTCTTCCTCGGGGGATCTTCTTCCGGAGATGATGGAAAGCAAGGATCCTCCACAAGCTTCCTCGCCCAATAGGGCGGACGACTTCGAGGTGTCGTCCCGGAGGATCTCTCCCGGTCAACAGAGGATAATGAAGACAACGCCCCAAGGTGAAACTTCGGCTGCCCAGGGTCCGGGGTGTGCGGTCCCTACGGGGACCGACAATAAAGGCCACAGACTATCCGGTTTACAGCCGAAGACGACTCTAGGGTCGACAAACATATCCTTTCAAAGGGAGTCCGTACTCCCACATCTGCTTCCAGGAATCCGGAGGTGCCGGACGCACTGATGGACATGTTGCGATATTCGTCTGTCTCAGAGGAACATCGTACCTTGATGGGTACGGTGGTTGAGAGGATTCAGTCCGCGAAAAGCGGATTGAATGAAGCCTTCATGGGCCTGCTAAGAGGCTTCGAGGTACGTAATGTTGTATTTTCGATTGTGCTCTATACGCAAAATGCACCTGTGTATAGGTGGTAGCCCTTGAGACTCTGGTTGGCGTCCAAAGGGAGGCAATCAGAGGATCGAAAAAGATATGCCCAGGAAATAATCTAATTAATTGGAACACAGGTTGTTGCTTCCATGACGACTGCCCACGCTACAGAGGTTGCAGGTTTGAAGCAAAAACTTGATGTGGCGGGTGACGACATCATGCTTATTAACAGGTGGCTCGACGAGGCGCAAGGTATGTTTTGGGGTGGTCAGTGTATGTATGTATGTATAATAACATGAGCACGAAGCTAGAATTATATACTGAGACATGTGTAATTAACTGCAGATAGTGCTGCCGCGGTGGAGACCCTTTGGGCTGAACTTGCCCAAGCCAAGGAGCAAGCCCGGATGAGTAATGTGGCTGCCAAGAAGGCAGCTGATGAGTTAAAAGCCGAGCAGGCTGCTCGGCACCAGTGCAAGGAGAGAATGTCTACTATGGCGTGCGAGCTAAAGGAAGCCACTGTCCGGTGCGAATTCCTCGAGGGGGATAACAAAGCCAAAGTGGCCGATCTCGACAAGGCCTTACAAGAGGCGAGAGAAGCACGATCTGAGTCTAGAGCGGCTCGGGAGGAGATCCGGCAACCTGGGGAGATAGCAGCCAGTGAGCCTTTCTTATTATAGACTAAATTCGGCGATCCGAAGTATGCCCCGCTGAATCAAATGTGGAGCTCTCCAGACGCATTCTTGGATTTGCCGAAGAGCGCCTCCGATGCGGCGCAATTTTACCATTCGCAGGAAGGGTATGCAACGGAGAAGCTTTTCTAGTCGCAATTCGGCACGCCAAAGCGCCCGCTGTTGCTGAATGAACAGATGGCCGAGTGGGCTGAGCTCCACGAGATATCCGGTTCTGCCATGAAGGACATCGTGGTCCGGCTGTGGCCGACTGAGCCAA